>NC_084901.1:23953701-24253701 GCF_949316345.1 Pungitius pungitius | reverse complement strand
CATCAACGTTTTGACCATTTTTGTTACTTTCAAAGCTCTTGCAAAAGTAGTAAACAGCTAAAACAGACTGTAAGAGGATTGCTTTAGCTTACACTGTTTCTATCAAGCAAATTACCTTTTTTCAACATTATCATTATGGTATGAAGGATTATGTTTAGTTTTAGAACCAGATTCACTCAACAACGTCTTGACCATTTTTGTTACTGTCAAAGCTCTTGCAGAAGGAGTAAACAGCTAAAACGGAATTTAAGAGAAATGTTTAGCTTACACTGTTTCTATCAAGCAAATGACCTTTTTTCATCATTATCATAATGGTATGAAGGATTATGTTTACTTTTAGAACCTTATTCACTCAACAACGTTTTGACCATTTTTGTTACTTTTAAAGCTTTTGCAGACGGAGTAAACAGCTAAAACGGAATTTAAGAGGAATGCTTTAGCTTACACTGTTTCTATCAAGCAAATGACCTTTTTTCATCATTATCATAATGGTATGAAGGATTATGTTTAGTTTTAGAACCTTATTCACTCAACAACGTTTTGACCATTATTGTTACTTTTAAAGCTTTCTCAGAAGGAGTAAACAGCTAAAACAGAATGTATGAAGAAGGCTTTAGCTTACACTGTTTCTATCAAGCAAATTACCTTTTTTCATCATTATCATTATGGTATGAAGGATTATGTTTAGTTTTAGAACCAGATTCACTCAACAACGTCTTGACCATTTTTGTTACTGTCAAAGCTCTTGCAGAAGGAGTAAACAGCTAAAACGGAATTTAAGAGGAATGTTTAGCTTACACTGTTTCTATCAAGCAAATGACCTTTTTTCATCATTATCATAATGTTATGAAGGATTATGTTTAGTTTTAGAACCTTATTCACTCAACGTTTTGACCATTTTTGTTACTGTCAAAGCTCTTGCAGAAGGAGTAAACAGCTAAAACGGACTGTATGAAGAATCCTTTAGCTTACACTGTTTCCATCAAGCAAATTATCTTTTTTCATCATTATCATAATGGTATGAAGGATTATGTTTAGTTTTAGAACCAGATTCACTCAACAACGTCTTGACCATTATTGTTACTTTTAAAGCTTTTGCAGACGGAGTAAACAGCTAAAACGGAATTTAAGAGGAATGCTTTAGCTTACACTGTTTCTATCAAGCAAATTACCTTTTTTCATCATTATCATTATGGTATAAAGGATTGTTTAGTTTCAGAACCAGATTCACTCAACAACGTTTTAAACATTATTGTTACTTTCAAAGCTCTTGCAGAAGGAGAAAACAGCTAAAACAGACTGTATGAAGAATGCTTTAACTTACACTGTTTCAATCAAGCAAATTACCTTTTTTCAACATTATCATTATGGTATGAAGGATTATGTTTAGTTTTAGAATCAGATTCACTCAACAACGTTTTGACCATTTTTGTTACCTTCAAAGCTCTTGCAAAAGGAGTAAACAGCTAAAACAGACTGTAAGAGGATTGCTTTAGCTTACACTGTTTCTATCAAGCAAATGACCTTTTTTCATCATTATCATTATGGTATGAAGGATAATGTTTAGTTTTAGAACCAGATTCACTCAACAACGTCTTGACCATTTTTTTTACTGTCAAAGCTCTTGCAGAAGGAGTAAACAGCTAAAACGGAATTTAAGAGGAATGTTTAGCTTACACTGTTTCTATCAAGCAAATGACCTTTTTTCATCATTATCATAATGGTATGAAGGATTATGTTTACTTTTAGAACCAGATTCACTCAACAACGTTTTGACCATTTTTGTTACTTCCAAAGCTTTTCCAGAAGGAGTAAACAGCTAAAACGAATTTAAGAGGAATGTTTAGCTTACACTGTTTCTATCAAGCAAATGACCTTTTTTCATCATTATCATAATGGTATGAAGGATTATGTTTAGTTTTAGAACCAGATTCACTCAACAACGTCTTGACCATTATTGTTACTTTTAAAGCTTTTGCAGAAGAAGTAAACAGCTAAAACGGACTGTATGAAGAATGCTTTAGCTTACACTGTTTCTATCAAGCAAATGACCTTTTTTCATCATTATCATAATGGTATGAAGGATTATGTTTAGTTTTAGAACCTTATTCACTCATCAACGTTTTGACCATTTTTGTTACTTTCAAAGCTCTTGCAAAAGTAGTAAACAGCTAAAACAGACTGTAAGAGGATTGCTTTAGCTTACACTGTTTCTATCAAGCAAATTACCTTTTTTCAACATTATCATTATGGTATGAAGGATTATGTTTAGTTTTAGAACCAGATTCACTCAACAACGTCTTGACCATTTTTGTTACTGTCAAAGCTCTTGCAGAAGGAGTAAACAGCTAAAACGGAATTTAAGAGAAATGTTTAGCTTACACTGTTTCTATCAAGCAAATGACCTTTTTTCATCATTATCATAATGGTATGAAGGATTATGTTTACTTTTAGAACCTTATTCACTCAACAACGTTTTGACCATTTTTGTTACTTTTAAAGCTTTTGCAGACGGAGTAAACAGCTAAAACGGAATTTAAGAGGAATGCTTTAGCTTACACTGTTTCTATCAAGCAAATGACCTTTTTTCATCATTATCATAATGGTATGAAGGATTATGTTTAGTTTTAGAACCTTATTCACTCAACAACGTTTTGACCATTATTGTTACTTTTAAAGCTTTTGCAGAAGGAGTAAACAGCTAAAACAGAATGTATGAAGAAGGCTTTAGCTTACACTGTTTCTATCAA
This sequence comes from Pungitius pungitius, assembly GCF_949316345.1. Classification (NCBI taxonomy): domain Eukaryota; kingdom Metazoa; phylum Chordata; class Actinopteri; order Perciformes; family Gasterosteidae; genus Pungitius; species Pungitius pungitius. Next base: position 24,250,951 of record NC_084901.1, on the reverse strand, counting down.
GCAAATGACCTTTTTTCATCATTATCATAATGGTATGAAGGATTATGTTTAGTTTTAGAACTTTATTCACTCAACAACGTTTTGACCAGTATTGTTACTTTTAAAGCTTTCTCAGAAGGAGTAAACAGCTAAAACAGAATGTAAGAGGAATGCTTTAGCTTACACTGTTTCTATCAAGCAAATTACCTTTTTTCATCATTATCATAATGGTATGAAGGATTATGTTTAGTTTTAGAACCTTATTCACTCAACAACGTTTTGACCATTATTGTTACTTTTAAAGCTTTTTCAGAAGGAGTAAACAGCTAAAACGGACTGTATGAAGAATGCTTTAGCTTACACTGTTTCTATCAAGCAAATGACCTTTTTTCATCATTATCATAATGGTATGAAGGATTATGTTTAGTTTTAGAACCTTATTCACTCAACAACGTTTTGACCATTATTGTTACTTTTAAAGCTTTCTCAGAAGGAGTAAACAGCTAAAACAGAATGTATGAAGAAGGCTTTAGCTTACACTGTTTCTATCAAGCAAATGACCTTTTTTCATCATTATCATAATGGTATGAAGGATTATGTTTAGTTTTAGAACCTTATTCACTCAACAACGTTTTGACCATTATTGTTACTTTTAAAGCTTTCTCAGAAGGAGTAAACAGCTAAAACAGAATGTAAGAGGAATGCTTTAGCTTACACTGTTTCTATCAAGCAAATTACCTTTTTTCATCATTATCATTATGGTATAAAGGATTGTTTAGTTTCAGAACCAGATTCACTCAACAACGTTTTAAACATTATTGTTACTTTCAAAGCTCTTGCAGAAGGAGAAAACAGCTAAAACAGACTGTATGAAGAATGCTTTAACTTACACTGTTTCAATCAAGCAAATTACCTTTTTTCAACATTATCATTATGGTATGAAGGATTATGTTTAGTTTTAGAATCAGATTCACTCAACAACGTTTTGACCATTTTTGTTACCTTCAAAGCTCTTGCAAAAGGAGTAAACAGCTAAAACAGACTGTAAGAGGATTGCTTTAGCTTACACTGTTTCTATCAAGCAAATGACCTTTTTTCATCATTATCATTATGGTATGAAGGATTATGTTTAGTTTTAGAACCAGATTCACTCAACAACGTCTTGACCATTATTGTTACTTTTAAAGCTTTCTCAGAAGGAGTAAACAGCTAAAACAGAATGTAAGAGGAATGCTTTAGCTTACACTGTTTCTATCAAGCAAATGACCTTTTTTCATCATTATCATAATGGTATGAAGGATTATGTTTAGTTTTAGAACCTTATTCACTCAACAACGTCTTGACCATTTTTTTTACTGTCAAAGCTCTTGCAGAAGGAGTAAACAGCTAAAACGGAATTTAAGAGGAATGTTTAGCTTACACTGTTTCTATCAAGCAAATGACCTTTTTTCATCATTATCATAATGGTATGAAGGATTATGTTTACTTTTAGAACCAGATTCACTCAACAACGTTTTGACCATTTTTGTTACTTCCAAAGCTTTTCCAGAAGGAGTAAACAGCTAAAACGAATTTAAGAGGAATGTTTAGCTTACACTGTTTCTATCAAGCAAATGACCTTTTTTCATCATTATCATAATGGTATGAAGGATTATGTTTAGTTTTAGAACCAGATTCACTCAACAACGTCTTGACCATTATTGTTACTTTTAAAGCTTTTGCAGAAGAAGTAAACAGCTAAAACGGACTGTATGAAGAATGCTTTAGCTTACACTGTTTCTATCAAGCAAATGACCTTTTTTCATCATTATCATAATGGTATGAAGGATTATGTTTAGTTTTAGAACCTTATTCACTCATCAACGTTTTGACCATTTTTGTTACTTTCAAAGCTCTTGCAAAAGTAGTAAACAGCTAAAACAGACTGTAAGAGGATTGCTTTAGCTTACACTGTTTCTATCAAGCAAATTACCTTTTTTCAACATTATCATTATGGTATGAAGGATTATGTTTAGTTTTAGAACCAGATTCACTCAACAACGTCTTGACCATTTTTGTTACTGTCAAAGCTCTTGCAGAAGGAGTAAACAGCTAAAACGGAATTTAAGAGAAATGTTTAGCTTACACTGTTTCTATCAAGCAAATGACCTTTTTTCATCATTATCATAATGGTATGAAGGATTATGTTTACTTTTAGAACCTTATTCACTCAACAACGTTTTGACCATTTTTGTTACTTTTAAAGCTTTTGCAGACGGAGTAAACAGCTAAAACGGAATTTAAGAGGAATGCTTTAGCTTACACTGTTTCTATCAAGCAAATGACCTTTTTTCATCATTATCATAATGGTATGAAGGATTATGTTTAGTTTTAGAACCTTATTCACTCAACAACGTTTTGACCATTATTGTTACTTTTAAAGCTTTCTCAGAAGGAGTAAACAGCTAAAACAGAATGTATGAAGAAGGCTTTAGCTTACACTGTTTCTATCAAGCAAATGACCTTTTTTCATCATTATCATAATGGTATGAAGGATTATGTTTAGTTTTAGAACCTTATTCACTCAACAACGTTTTGACCATTATTGTTACTTTTAAAGCTTTCTCAGAAGGAGTAAACAGCTAAAACAGAATGTAAGAGGAATGCTTTAGCTTACACTGTTTCTATCAAGCAAATGACCTTTTTTCATCATTATCATAATGGTATGAAGGATTATGTTTAGTTTTAGAACCTTATTCACTCAACAACGTTTTGACCATTATTGTTACTTTTAAAGCTTTCTCAGAAGGAGTAAACAGCTAAAACAGAATGTATGAAGAAGGCTTTAGCTTACACTGTTTCTATCAAGCAAATGACCTTTTTTCATCATTATCATAATGGTATGAAGGATTATGTTTAGTTTTAGAACCTTATTCACTCAACAACGTTTTGACCATTATTGTTACTTTTAAAGCTTTCTCAGAAGGAGTAAACAGCTAAAACAGAATGTAAGAGGAATGCTTTAGCTTACACTGTTTCTATCAAGCAAATTACCTTTTTTCATCATTATCATTATGGTATAAAGGATTGTTTAGTTTCAGAACCAGATTCACTCAACAACGTTTTAAACATTATTGTTACTTTCAAAGCTCTTGCAGAAGGAGAAAACAGCTAAAACAGACTGTATGAAGAATGCTTTAACTTACACTGTTTCAATCAAGCAAATTACCTTTTTTCAACATTATCATTATGGTATGAAGGATTATGTTTAGTTTTAGAATCAGATTCACTCAACAACGTTTTGACCATTTTTGTTACCTTCAAAGCTCTTGCAAAAGGAGTAAACAGCTAAAACAGACTGTAAGAGGATTGCTTTAGCTTACACTGTTTCTATCAAGCAAATGACCTTTTTTCATCATTATCATTATGGTATGAAGGATTATGTTTAGTTTTAGAACCAGATTCACTCAACAACGTCTTGACCATTATTGTTACTTTTAAAGCTTTCTCAGAAGGAGTAAACAGCTAAAACAGAATGTAAGAGGAATGCTTTAGCTTACACTGTTTCTATCAAGCAAATGACCTTTTTTCATCATTATCATAATGGTATGAAGGATTATGTTTAGTTTTAGAACCTTATTCACTCAACAACGTCTTGACCATTTTTTTTACTGTCAAAGCTCTTGCAGAAGGAGTAAACAGCTAAAACGGAATTTAAGAGGAATGTTTAGCTTACACTGTTTCTATCAAGCAAATGACCTTTTTTCATCATTATCATAATGGTATGAAGGATTATGTTTACTTTTAGAACCAGATTCACTCAACAACGTTTTGACCATTTTTGTTACTTCCAAAGCTTTTCCAGAAGGAGTAAACAGCTAAAACGAATTTAAGAGGAATGTTTAGCTTACACTGTTTCTATCAAGCAAATGACCTTTTTTCATCATTATCATAATGGTATGAAGGATTATGTTTAGTTTTAGAACCAGATTCACTCAACAACGTCTTGACCATTATTGTTACTTTTAAAGCTTTTGCAGAAGAAGTAAACAGCTAAAACGGACTGTATGAAGAATGCTTTAGCTTACACTGTTTCTATCAAGCAAATGACCTTTTTTCATCATTATCATAATGGTATGAAGGATTATGTTTAGTTTTAGAACCTTATTCACTCATCAACGTTTTGACCATTTTTGTTACTTTCAAAGCTCTTGCAAAAGTAGTAAACAGCTAAAACAGACTGTAAGAGGATTGCTTTAGCTTACACTGTTTCTATCAAGCAAATTACCTTTTTTCAACATTATCATTATGGTATGAAGGATTATGTTTAGTTTTAGAACCAGATTCACTCAACAACGTCTTGACCATTTTTGTTACTGTCAAAGCTCTTGCAGAAGGAGTAAACAGCTAAAACAGAATTTAAGAGAAATGTTTAGCTTACACTGTTTCTATCAAGCAAATGACCTTTTTTCATCATTATCATAATGGTATGAAGGATTATGTTTACTTTTAGAACCTTATTCACTCAACAACGTTTTGACCATTTTTGTTACTTTTAAAGCTTTTGCAGACGGAGTAAACAGCTAAAACGGAATTTAAGAGGAATGCTTTAGCTTACACTGTTTCTATCAAGCAAATGACCTTTTTTCATCATTATCATAATGGTATGAAGGATTATGTTTAGTTTTAGAACCTTATTCACTCAACAACGTTTTGACCATTATTGTTACTTTTAAAGCTTTTGCAGAAGGAGTAAACAGCTAAAACAGAATGTATGAAGAAGGCTTTAGCTTACACTGTTTCTATCAAGCAAATGACCTTTTTTCATCATTATCATAATGGTATGAAGGATTATGTTTAGTTTTAGAACTTTATTCACTCAACAACGTTTTGACCAGTATTGTTACTTTTAAAGCTTTCTCAGAAGGAGTAAACAGCTAAAACAGAATGTAAGAGGAATGCTTTAGCTTACACTGTTTCTATCAAGCAAATTACCTTTTTTCATCATTATCATAATGGTATGAAGGATTATGTTTAGTTTTAGAACCTTATTCACTCAACAACGTTTTGACCATTATTGTTACTTTTAAAGCTTTTTCAGAAGGAGTAAACAGCTAAAACGGACTGTATGAAGAATGCTTTAGCTTACACTGTTTCTATCAAGCAAATGACCTTTTTTCATCATTATCATAATGGTATGAAGGATTATGTTTAGTTTTAGAACCTTATTCACTCAACAACGTTTTGACCATTATTGTTACTTTTAAAGCTTTCTCAGAAGGAGTAAACAGCTAAAACAGAATGTATGAAGAAGGCTTTAGCTTACACTGTTTCTATCAAGCAAATGACCTTTTTTCATCATTATCATAATGGTATGAAGGATTATGTTTAGTTTTAGAACCTTATTCACTCAACAACGTTTTGACCATTATTGTTACTTTTAAAGCTTTCTCAGAAGGAGTAAACAGCTAAAACAGAATGTAAGAGGAATGCTTTAGCTTACACTGTTTCTATCAAGCAAATGACCTTTTTTCATCATTATCATAATGGTATGAAGGATTATGTTTAGTTTTAGAACCTTATTCACTCAACAACGTTTTGACCATTATTGTTACTTTTAAAGCTTTCTCAGAAGGAGTAAACAGCTAAAACAGAATGTAAGAGGAATGCTTTAGCTTACACTGTTTCTATCAAGCAAATGACCTTTTTTCATCATTATCATAATGGTATGAAGGATTATGTTTAGTTTTAGAACCTTATTCACTCAACAACGTTTTGACCATTATTGTTACTTTTAAAGCTTTTTCAGAAGGAGTAAACAGCTAAAACGGACTGTATGAAGAATGCTTTAGCTTACACTGTTTCTATCAAGCAAATGACCTTTTTTCATCATTATCATAATGGTATGAAGGATTATGTTTAGTTTTAGAACCTTATTCACTCAACAACGTTTTGACCAGTATTGTTACTTTTAAAGCTTTCTCAGAAGGAGTAAACAGCTAAAACAGAATGTAAGAGGAATGCTTTAGCTTACACTGTTTCTATCAAGCAAATTACCTTTTTTCATCATTATCATAATGGTATGAAGGATTATGTTTAGTTTTAGAACCTTATTCACTCAACAACGTTTTGACCATTATTGTTACTTTTAAAGCTTTTTCAGAAGGAGTAAACAGCTAAAACGGACTGTATGAAGAATGCTTTAGCTTACACTGTTTCTATCAAGCAAATGACCTTTTTTCATCATTATCATAATGGTATGAAGGATTATGTTTAGTTTTAGAACCTTATTCACTCAACAACGTTTTGACCATTATTGTTACTTTTAAAGCTTTCTCAGAAGGAGTAAACAGCTAAAACAGAATGTATGAAGAAGGCTTTAGCTTACACTGTTTCTATCAAGCAAATGACCTTTTTTCATCATTATCATAATGGTATGAAGGATTATGTTTAGTTTTAGAACCTTATTCACTCAACAACGTTTTGACCATTATTGTTACTTTTAAAGCTTTCTCAGAAGGAGTAAACAGCTAAAACAGAATGTAAGAGGAATGCTTTAGCTTACACTGTTTCTATCAAGCAAATGACCTTTTTTCATCATTATCATAATGGTATGAAGGATTATGTTTAGTTTTAGAACCTTATTCACTCAACAACGTTTTGACCATTATTGTTACTTTTAAAGCTTTTTCAGAAGGAGTAAACAGCTAAAACGGACTGTATGAAGAATGCTTTAGCTTACACTGTTTCTATCAAGCAAATGACCTTTTTTCATCATTATCATAATGGTATGAAGGATTATGTTTAGTTTTAGAACCTTATTCACTCAACAACGTTTTGACCATTATTGTTACTTTTAAAGCTTTCTCAGAAGGAGTAAACAGCTAAAACAGAATGTAAGAGGAATGCTTTAGCTTACACTGTTTCTATCAAGCAAATGACCTTTTTTCATCATTATCATAATGGTATGAAGGATTATGTTTAGTTTTAGAACCTTATTCACTCAACAACGTTTTGACCATTATTGTTACTTTTAAAGCTTTCTCAGAAGGAGTAAACAGCTAAAACAGAATGTAAGAGGAATGCTTTAGCTTACACTGTTTCTATCAAGCAAATGACCTTTTTTCATCATTATCATAATGGTATGAAGGATTATGTTTAGTTTTAGAACCTTATTCACTCAACAACGTTTTGACCATTATTGTTACTTTTAAAGCTTTTTCAGAAGGAGTAAACAGCTAAAACGGACTGTATGAAGAATGCTTTAGCTTACACTGTTTCTATCAAGCAAATGACCTTTTTTCATCATTATCATAATGGTATGAAGGATTATGTTTAGTTTTAGAACCTTATTCACTCAACAACGTTTTGACCATTATTGTTACTTTTAAAGCTTTTTCAGAAGGAGTAAACAGCTAAAACGGACTGTATGAAGAATGCTTTAGCTTACACTGTTTCTATCAAGCAAATGACCTTTTTTCATCATTATCATAATGGTATGAAGGATTATGTTTAGTTTTAGAACCTTATTCACTCAACAACGTTTTGACCATTATTGTTACTTTTAAAGCTTTCTCAGAAGGAGTAAACAGCTAAAACGGACTGTATGAAGAATGCTTTAGCTTACACTGTTTCTATCAAGCAAATGACCTTTTTTCATCATTATCATAATGGTATGAAGGATTATGTTTAGTTTTAGAACCTTATTCACTCAACAACGTTTTGACCATTATTGTTACTTTTAAAGCTTTTGCAGAAGGAGTAAACAGCTAAAACAGAATGTATGAAGAAGGCTTTAGCTTACACTGTTTCTATCAAGCAAATGACCTTTTTTCATCATTATCATAATGGTATGAAGGATTATGTTTAGTTTTAGAACCTTATTCACTCAACAACGTTTTGACCATTATTGTTACTTTTAAAGCTTTCTCAGAAGGAGTAAACAGCTAAAACAGAATGTAAGAGGAATGCTTTAGCTTACACTGTTTCTATCAAGCAAATGACCTTTTTTCATCATTATCATAATGGTATGAAGGATTATGTTTAGTTTTAGAACCTTATTCACTCAACAACGTTTTGACCATTATTGTTACTTTTAAAGCTTTTTCAGAAGGAGTAAACAGCTAAAACGGACTGTATGAAGAATGCTTTAGCTTACACTGTTTCTATCAAGCAAATGACCTTTTTTCATCATTATCATAATGGTATGAAGGATTATGTTTAGTTTTAGAACCTTATTCACTCAACAACGTTTTGACCATTATTGTTACTTTTAAAGCTTTTTCAGAAGGAGTAAACAGCTAAAACGGACTGTATGAAGAATGCTTTAGCTTACACTGTTTCTATCAAGCAAATGACCTTTTTTCATCATTATCATAATGGTATGAAGGATTATGTTTAGTTTTAGAACCTTATTCACTCAACAACGTTTTGACCATTATTGTTACTTTTAAAGCTTTCTCAGAAGGAGTAAACAGCTAAAACAGAATGTATGAAGAAGGCTTTAGCTTACACTGTTTCTATCAAGCAAATTACCTTTTTTCATCATTATCATAATGGTATGAAGGATTATGTTTAGTTTTAGAACCTTATTCACTCAACAACGTTTTGACCATTATTGTTACTTTTAAAGCTTTCTCAGAAGGAGTAAACAGCTAAAACAGAATGTAAGAGGAATGCTTTAGCTTACACTGTTTCTATCAAGCAAATGACCTTTTTTCATCATTATCATAATGGTATGAAGGATTATGTTTAGTTTTAGAACCTTATTCACTCAACAACGTTTTGACCATTATTGTTACTTTTAAAGCTTTTTCAGAAGGAGTAAACAGCTAAAACGGACTGTATGAAGAATGCTTTAGCTTACACTGTTTCTATCAAGCAAATGACCTTTTTTCATCATTATCATAATGGTATGAAGGATTATGTTTAGTTTTAGAACCTTATTCACTCAACAACGTTTTGACCATTATTGTTACTTTTAAAGCTTTCTCAGAAGGAGTAAACAGCTAAAACAGAATGTATGAAGAAGGCTTTAGCTTACACTGTTTCTATCAAGCAAATGACCTTTTTTCATCATTATCATAATGGTATGAAGGATTATGTTTAGTTTTAGAACCAGATTCACTCAACAACGTCTTGACCATTATTGTTACTTTTAAAGCTTTTGCAGAAGAAGTAAACAGCTAAAACGGACTGTATGAAGAATGCTTTAGCTTACACTGTTTCTATCAAGCAAATGACCTTTTTTCATCATTATCATAATGGTATGAAGGATTATGTTTAGTTTTAGAACCTTATTCACTCATCAACGTTTTGACCATTTTTGTTACTTTCAAAGCTCTTGCAAAAGTAGTAAACAGCTAAAACAGACTGTAAGAGGATTGCTTTAGCTTACACTGTTTCTATCAAGCAAATTACCTTTTTTCAACATTATCATTATGGTATGAAGGATTATGTTTAGTTTTAGAACCAGATTCACTCAACAACGTCTTGACCATTTTTGTTACTGTCAAAGCTCTTGCAGAAGGAGTAAACAGCTAAAACGGAATTTAAGAGAAATGTTTAGCTTACACTGTTTCTATCAAGCAAATGACCTTTTTTCATCATTATCATAATGGTATGAAGGATTATGTTTACTTTTAGAACCTTATTCACTCAACAACGTTTTGACCATTTTTGTTACTTTTAAAGCTTTTGCAGACGGAGTAAACAGCTAAAACGGAATTTAAGAGGAATGCTTTAGCTTACACTGTTTCTATCAAGCAAATGACCTTTTTTCATCATTATCATAATGGTATGAAGGATTATGTTTAGTTTTAGAACCTTATTCACTCAACAACGTTTTGACCATTATTGTTACTTTTAAAGCTTTCTCAGAAGGAGTAAACAGCTAAAACAGAATGTATGAAGAAGGCTTTAGCTTACACTGTTTCTATCAAGCAAATGACCTTTTTTCATCATTATCATAATGGTATGAAGGATTATGTTTAGTTTTAGAACCTTATTCACTCAACAACGTTTTGACCATTATTGTTACTTTTAAAGCTTTCTCAGAAGGAGTAAACAGCTAAAACAGAATGTAAGAGGAATGCTTTAGCTTACACTGTTTCTATCAAGCAAATGACCTTTTTTCATCATTATCATAATGGTATGAAGGATTATGTTTAGTTTTAGAACCTTATTCACTCAACAACGTTTTGACCATTATTGTTACTTTTAAAGCTTTCTCAGAAGGAGTAAACAGCTAAAACAGAATGTATGAAGAAGGCTTTAGCTTACACTGTTTCTATCAAGCAAATGACCTTTTTTCATCATTATCATAATGGTATGAAGGATTATGTTTAGTTTTAGAACCTTATTCACTCAACAACGTTTTGACCATTATTGTTACTTTTAAAGCTTTCTCAGAAGGAGTAAACAGCTAAAACAGAATGTAAGAGGAATGCTTTAGCTTACACTGTTTCTATCAAGCAAATTACCTTTTTTCATCATTATCATTATGGTATAAAGGATTGTTTAGTTTCAGAACCAGATTCACTCAACAACGTTTTAAACATTATTGTTACTTTCAAAGCTCTTGCAGAAGGAGAAAACAGCTAAAACAGACTGTATGAAGAATGCTTTAACTTACACTGTTTCAATCAAGCAAATTACCTTTTTTCAACATTATCATTATGGTATGAAGGATTATGTTTAGTTTTAGAATCAGATTCACTCAACAACGTTTTGACCATTTTTGTTACCTTCAAAGCTCTTGCAAAAGGAGTAAACAGCTAAAACAGACTGTAAGAGGATTGCTTTAGCTTACACTGTTTCTATCAAGCAAATGACCTTTTTTCATCATTATCATTATGGTATGAAGGATTATGTTTAGTTTTAGAACCAGATTCACTCAACAACGTCTTGACCATTATTGTTACTTTTAAAGCTTTCTCAGAAGGAGTAAACAGCTAAAACAGAATGTAAGAGGAATGCTTTAGCTTACACTGTTTCTATCAAGCAAATGACCTTTTTTCATCATTATCATAATGGTATGAAGGATTATGTTTAGTTTTAGAACCTTATTCACTCAACAACGTCTTGACCATTTTTTTTACTGTCAAAGCTCTTGCAGAAGGAGTAAACAGCTAAAACGGAATTTAAGAGGAATGTTTAGCTTACACTGTTTCTATCAAGCAAATGACCTTTTTTCATCATTATCATAATGGTATGAAGGATTATGTTTACTTTTAGAACCAGATTCACTCAACAACGTTTTGACCATTTTTGTTACTTCCAAAGCTTTTCCAGAAGGAGTAAACAGCTAAAACGAATTTAAGAGGAATGTTTAGCTTACACTGTTTCTATCAAGCAAATGACCTTTTTTCATCATTATCATAATGGTATGAAGGATTATGTTTAGTTTTAGAACCAGATTCACTCAACAACGTCTTGACCATTATTGTTACTTTTAAAGCTTTTGCAGAAGAAGTAAACAGCTAAAACGGACTGTATGAAGAATGCTTTAGCTTACACTGTTTCTATCAAGCAAATGACCTTTTTTCATCATTATCATAATGGTATGAAGGATTATGTTTAGTTTTAGAACCTTATTCACTCATCAACGTTTTGACCATTTTTGTTACTTTCAAAGCTCTTGCAAAAGTAGTAAACAGCTAAAACAGACTGTAAGAGGATTGCTTTAGCTTACACTGTTTCTATCAAGCAAATTACCTTTTTTCAACATTATCATTATGGTATGAAGGATTATGTTTAGTTTTAGAACCAGATTCACTCAACAACGTCTTGACCATTTTTGTTACTGTCAAAGCTCTTGCAGAAGGAGTAAACAGCTAAAACGGAATTTAAGAGAAATGTTTAGCTTACACTGTTTCTATCAAGCAAATGACCTTTTTTCATCATTATCATAATGGTATGAAGGATTATGTTTACTTTTAGAACCTTATTCACTCAACAACGTTTTGACCATTTTTGTTACTTTTAAAGCTTTTGCAGACGGAGTAAACAGCTAAAACGGAATTTAAGAGGAATGCTTTAGCTTACACTGTTTCTATCAAGCAAATGACCTTTTTTCATCATTATCATAATGGTATGAAGGATTATGTTTAGTTTTAGAACCTTATTCACTCAACAACGTTTTGACCATTATTGTTACTTTTAAAGCTTTTGCAGAAGGAGTAAACAGCTAAAACAGAATGTATGAAGAAGGCTTTAGCTTACACTGTTTCTATCAAGCAAATGACCTTTTTTCATCATTATCATAATGGTATGAAGGATTATGTTTAGTTTTAGAACTTTATTCACTCAACAACGTTTTGACCAGTATTGTTACTTTTAAAGCTTTCTCAGAAGGAGTAAACAGCTAAAACAGAATGTAAGAGGAATGCTTTAGCTTACACTGTTTCTATCAAGCAAATTACCTTTTTTCATCATTATCATAATGGTATGAAGGATTATGTTTAGTTTTAGAACCTTATTCACTCAACAACGTTTTGACCATTATTGTTACTTTTAAAGCTTTTTCAGAAGGAGTAAACAGCTAAAACGGACTGTATGAAGAATGCTTTAGCTTACACTGTTTCTATCAAGCAAATGACCTTTTTTCATCATTATCATAATGGTATGAAGGATTATGTTTAGTTTTAGAACCTTATTCACTCAACAACGTTTTGACCATTATTGTTACTTTTAAAGCTTTCTCAGAAGGAGTAAACAGCTAAAACAGAATGTAAGAGGAATGCTTTAGCTTACACTGTTTCTATCAAGCAAATGACCTTTTTTCATCATTATCATAATGGTATGAAGGATTATGTTTAGTTTTAGAACCTTATTCACTCAACAACGTTTTGACCATTATTGTTACTTTTAAAGCTTTCTCAGAAGGAGTAAACAGCTAAAACAGAATGTAAGAGGAATGCTTTAGCTTACACTGTTTCTATCAAGCAAATGACCTTTTTTCATCATTATCATAATGGTATGAAGGATTATGTTTAGTTTTAGAACCTTATTCACTCAACAACGTTTTGACCATTATTGTTACTTTTAAAGCTTTTTCAGAAGGAGTAAACAGCTAAAACGGACTGTATGAAGAATGCTTTAGCTTACACTGTTTCTATCAAGCAAATGACCTTTTTTCATCATTATCATAATGGTATGAAGGATTATGTTTAGTTTTAGAACCTTATTCACTCAACAACGTTTTGACCAGTATTGTTACTTTTAAAGCTTTCTCAGAAGGAGTAAACAGCTAAAACAGAATGTAAGAGGAATGCTTTAGCTTACACTGTTTCTATCAAGCAAATTACCTTTTTTCATCATTATCATAATGGTATGAAGGATTATGTTTAGTTTTAGAACCTTATTCACTCAACAACGTTTTGACCATTATTGTTACTTTTAAAGCTTTTTCAGAAGGAGTAAACAGCTAAAACGGACTGTATGAAGAATGCTTTAGCTTACACTGTTTCTATCAAGCAAATGACCTTTTTTCATCATTATCATAATGGTATGAAGGATTATGTTTAGTTTTAGAACCTTATTCACTCAACAACGTTTTGACCATTATTGTTACTTTTAAAGCTTTCTCAGAAGGAGTAAACAGCTAAAACAGAATGTATGAAGAAGGCTTTAGCTTACACTGTTTCTATCAAGCAAATGACCTTTTTTCATCATTATCATAATGGTATGAAGGATTATGTTTAGTTTTAGAACCTTATTCACTCAACAACGTTTTGACCATTATTGTTACTTTTAAAGCTTTCTCAGAAGGAGTAAACAGCTAAAACAGAATGTAAGAGGAATGCTTTAGCTTACACTGTTTCTATCAAGCAAATGACCTTTTTTCATCATTATCATAATGGTATGAAGGATTATGTTTAGTTTTAGAACCTTATTCACTCAACAACGTTTTGACCATTATTGTTACTTTTAAAGCTTTTTCAGAAGGAGTAAACAGCTAAAACGGACTGTATGAAGAATGCTTTAGCTTACACTGTTTCTATCAAGCAAATGACCTTTTTTCATCATTATCATAATGGTATGAAGGATTATGTTTAGTTTTAGAACCTTATTCACTCAACAACGTTTTGACCATTATTGTTACTTTTAAAGCTTTCTCAGAAGGAGTAAACAGCTAAAACAGAATGTAAGAGGAATGCTTTAGCTTACACTGTTTCTATCAAGCAAATGACCTTTTTTCATCATTATCATAATGGTATGAAGGATTATGTTTAGTTTTAGAACCTTATTCACTCAACAACGTTTTGACCATTATTGTTACTTTTAAAGCTTTCTCAGAAGGAGTAAACAGCTAAAACAGAATGTAAGAGGAATGCTTTAGCTTACACTGTTTCTATCAAGCAAATGACCTTTTTTCATCATTATCATAATGGTATGAAGGATTATGTTTAGTTTTAGAACCTTATTCACTCAACAACGTTTTGACCATTATTGTTACTTTTAAAGCTTTTTCAGAAGGAGTAAACAGCTAAAACGGACTGTATGAAGAATGCTTTAGCTTACACTGTTTCTATCAAGCAAATGACCTTTTTTCATCATTATCATAATGGTATGAAGGATTATGTTTAGTTTTAGAACCTTATTCACTCAACAACGTTTTGACCATTATTGTTACTTTTAAAGCTTTCTCAGAAGGAGTAAACAGCTAAAACGGACTGTATGAAGAATGCTTTAGCTTACACTGTTTCTATCAAGCAAATGACCTTTTTTCATCATTATCATAATGGTATGAAGGATTATGTTTAGTTTTAGAACCTTATTCACTCAACAACGTTTTGACCATTATTGTTACTTTTAAAGCTTTTGCAGAAGGAGTAAACAGCTAAAACAGAATGTATGAAGAAGGCTTTAGCTTACACTGTTTCTATCAAGCAAATGACCTTTTTTCATCATTATCATAATGGTATGAAGGATTATGTTTAGTTTTAGAACCTTATTCACTCAACAACGTTTTGACCATTATTGTTACTTTTAAAGCTTTCTCAGAAGGAGTAAACAGCTAAAACAGAATGTAAGAGGAATGCTTTAGCTTACACTGTTTCTATCAAGCAAATGACCTTTTTTCATCATTATCATAATGGTATGAAGGATTATGTTTAGTTTTAGAACCTTATTCACTCAACAACGTTTTGACCATTATTGTTACTTTTAAAGCTTTTTCAGAAGGAGTAAACAGCTAAAACGGACTGTATGAAGAATGCTTTAGCTTACACTGTTTCTATCAAGCAAATGACCTTTTTTCATCATTATCATAATGGTATGAAGGATTATGTTTAGTTTTAGAACCTTATTCACTCAACAACGTTTTGACCATTATTGTTACTTTTAAAGCTTTTTCAGAAGGAGTAAACAGCTAAAACGGACTGTATGAAGAATGCTTTAGCTTACACTGTTTCTATCAAGCAAATGACCTTTTTTCATCATTATCATAATGGTATGAAGGATTATGTTTAGTTTTAGAACCTTATTCACTCAACAACGTTTTGACCAGTATTGTTACTTTTAAAGCTTTCTCAGAAGGAGTAAACAGCTAAAACAGAATGTAAGAGGATTGCTTTAGCTTACACTGTTTCTATCAAGCAAATTACCTTTTTTCATCATTATCATAATGGTATGAAGGATTATGTTTAGTTTTAGAACCTTATTCACTCAACAACGTTTTGACCATTATTGTTACTTTTAAAGCTTTTTCAGAAGGAGTAAACAGCTAAAACGGACTGTATGAAGAATGCTTTAGCTTACACTGTTTCTATCAAGCAAATGACCTTTTTTCATCATTATCATAATGGTATGAAGGATTATGTTTAGTTTTAGAACCTTATTCACTCAACAACGTTTTGACCATTATTGTTACTTTTAAAGCTTTCTCAGAAGGAGTAAACAGCTAAAACAGAATGTATGAAGAAGGCTTTAGCTTACACTGTTTCTATCAAGCAAATGACCTTTTTTCATCATTATCATAATGGTATGAAGGATTATGTTTAGTTTTAGAACCTTATTCACTCAACAACGTTTTGACCATTATTGTTACTTTTAAAGCTTTCTCAGAAGGAGTAAACAGCTAAAACAGAATGTAAGAGGAATGCTTTAGCTTACACTGTTTCTATCAAGCAAATGACCTTTTTTCATCATTATCATAATGGTATGAAGGATTATGTTTAGTTTTAGAACCTTATTCACTCAACAACGTTTTGACCATTATTGTTACTTTTAAAGCTTTTTCAGAAGGAGTAAACAGCTAAAACGGACTGTATGAAGAATGCTTTAGCTTACACTGTTTCTATCAAGCAAATGACCTTTTTTCATCATTATCATAATGGTATGAAGGATTATGTTTAGTTTTAGAACCTTATTCACTCAACAACGTTTTGACCATTATTGTTACTTTTAAAGCTTTCTCAGAAGGAGTAAACAGCTAAAACAGAATGTAAGAGGAATGCTTTAGCTTACACTGTTTCTATCAAGCAAATGACCTTTTTTCATCATTATCATAATGGTATGAAGGATTATGTTTAGTTTTAGAACCTTATTCACTCAACAACGTTTTGACCATTATTGTTACTTTTAAAGCTTTCTCAGAAGGAGTAAACAGCTAAAACAGAATGTAAGAGGAATGCTTTAGCTTACACTGTTTCTATCAAGCAAATGACCTTTTTTCATCATTATCATAATGGTATGAAGGATTATGTTTAGTTTTAGAACCTTATTCACTCAACAACGTTTTGACCATTATTGTTACTTTTAAAGCTTTTTCAGAAGGAGTAAACAGCTAAAACGGACTGTATGAAGAATGCTTTAGCTTACACTGTTTCTATCAAGCAAATGACCTTTTTTCATCATTATCATAATGGTATGAAGGATTATGTTTAGTTTTAGAACCTTATTCACTCAACAACGTTTTGACCATTATTGTTACTTTTAAAGCTTTCTCAGAAGGAGTAAACAGCTAAAACAGAATGTATGAAGAAGGCTTTAGCTTACACTGTTTCTATCAAGCAAATTACCTTTTTTCATCATTATCATAATGGTATGAAGGATTATGTTTAGTTTTAGAACCTTATTCACTCAACAACGTTTTGACCATTATTGTTACTTTTAAAGCTTTCTCAGAAGGAGTAAACAGCTAAAACAGAATGTAAGAGGAATGCTTTAGCTTACACTGTTTCTATCAAGCAAATGACCTTTTTTCATCATTATCATAATGGTATGAAGGATTATGTTTAGTTTTAGAACTTATTCACTCAAAGGAACTTATTCACTCAACAACGTTTTGACCATTATTGTTACTTTTAAAGCTTTCTCAGAAGGAGTAAACAGCTAAAACAGAATGTAAGAGGAATGCTTTAGCTTACACTGTTTCTATCAAGCAAATGACCTTTTTTCATCATTATCATAATGGTATGAAGGATTATGTTTAGTTTTAGAACCTTATTCACTCAACAACGTTTTGACCATTATTGTTACTTTTAAAGCTTTTTCAGAAGGAGTAAACAGCTAAAACGGACTGTATGAAGAATGCTTTAGCTTACACTGTTTCTATCAAGCAAATGACCTTTTTTCATCATTATCATAATGGTATGAAGGATTATGTTTAGTTTTAGAACCTTATTCACTCAACAACGTTTTGACCATTATTGTTACTTTTAAAGCTTTCTCAGAAGGAGTAAACAGCTAAAACAGAATGTAAGAGGAATGCTTTAGCTTACACTGTTTCTATCAAGCAAATGACCTTTTTTCATCATTATCATAATGGTATGAAGGATTATGTTTAGTTTTAGAACCTTATTCACTCAACAACGTTTTGACCATTATTGTTACTTTTAAAGCTTTTGCAGAAGGAGTAAACAGCTAAAACAGAATGTATGAAGAAGGCTTTAGCTTACACTGTTTCTATCAAGCAAATGACCTTTTTTCATCATTATCATAATGGTATGAAGGATTATGTTTACTTTTAGAACCAGATTCACTCAACAACGTTTTGACCATTTTTGTTACTTCCAAAGCTTTTCCAGAAGGAGTAAACAGCTAAAACGAATTTAAGAGGAATGTTTAGCTTACACTGTTTCTATCAAGCAAATGACCTTTTTTCATCATTATCATAATGGTATGAAGGATTATGTTTAGTTTTAGAACCAGATTCACTCAACAACGTCTTGACCATTATTGTTACTTTTAAAGCTTTTGCAGAAGAAGTAAACAGCTAAAACGGACTGTATGAAGAATGCTTTAGCTTACACTGTTTCTATCAAGCAAATGACCTTTTTTCATCATTATCATAATGGTATGAAGGATTATGTTTAGTTTTAGAACCTTATTCACTCATCAACGTTTTGACCATTTTTGTTACTTTCAAAGCTCTTGCAAAAGTAGTAAACAGCTAAAACAGACTGTAAGAGGATTGCTTTAGCTTACACTGTTTCTATCAAGCAAATTACCTTTTTTCAACATTATCATTATGGTATGAAGGATTATGTTTAGTTTTAGAACCAGATTCACTCAACAACGTCTTGACCATTTTTGTTACTGTCAAAGCTCTTGCAGAAGGAGTAAACAGCTAAAACGGAATTTAAGAGAAATGTTTAGCTTACACTGTTTCTATCAAGCAAATGACCTTTTTTCATCATTATCATAATGGTATGAAGGATTATGTTTACTTTTAGAACCTTATTCACTCAACAACGTTTTGACCATTTTTGTTACTTTTAAAGCTTTTGCAGACGGAGTAAACAGCTAAAACGGAATTTAAGAGGAATGCTTTAGCTTACACTGTTTCTATCAAGCAAATGACCTTTTTTCATCATTATCATAATGGTATGAAGGATTATGTTTAGTTTTAGAACCTTATTCACTCAACAACGTTTTGACCATTATTGTTACTTTTAAAGCTTTTGCAGAAGGAGTAAACAGCTAAAACAGAATGTATGAAGAAGGCTTTAGCTTACACTGTTTCTATCAAGCAAATGACCTTTTTTCATCATTATCATAATGGTATGAAGGATTATGTTTAGTTTTAGAACTTTATTCACTCAACAACGTTTTGACCAGTATTGTTACTTTTAAAGCTTTCTCAGAAGGAGTAAACAGCTAAAACAGAATGTAAGAGGAATGCTTTAGCTTACACTGTTTCTATCAAGCAAATTACCTTTTTTCATCATTATCATAATGGTATGAAGGATTATGTTTAGTTTTAGAACCTTATTCACTCAACAACGTTTTGACCATTATTGTTACTTTTAAAGCTTTTTCAGAAGGAGTAAACAGCTAAAACGGACTGTATGAAGAATGCTTTAGCTTACACTGTTTCTATCAAGCAAATGACCTTTTTTCATCATTATCATAATGGTATGAAGGATTATGTTTAGTTTTAGAACCTTATTCACTCAACAACGTTTTGACCATTATTGTTACTTTTAAAGCTTTCTCAGAAGGAGTAAACAGCTAAAACAGAATGTATGAAGAAGGCTTTAGCTTACACTGTTTCTATCAAGCAAATGACCTTTTTTCATCATTATCATAATGGTATGAAGGATTATGTTTAGTTTTAGAACCTTATTCACTCAACAACGTTTTGACCATTATTGTTACTTTTAAAGCTTTCTCAGAAGGAGTAAACAGCTAAAACAGAATGTAAGAGGAATGCTTTAGCTTACACTGTTTCTATCAAGCAAATTACCTTTTTTCATCATTATCATTATGGTATAAAGGATTGTTTAGTTTCAGAACCAGATTCACTCAACAACGTTTTAAACATTATTGTTACTTTCAAAGCTCTTGCAGAAGGAGAAAACAGCTAAAACAGACTGTATGAAGAATGCTTTAACTTACACTGTTTCAATCAAGCAAATTACCTTTTTTCAACATTATCATTATGGTATGAAGGATTATGTTTAGTTTTAGAATCAGATTCACTCAACAACGTTTTGACCATTTTTGTTACCTTCAAAGCTCTTGCAAAAGGAGTAAACAGCTAAAACAGACTGTAAGAGGATTGCTTTAGCTTACACTGTTTCTATCAAGCAAATGACCTTTTTTCATCATTATCATTATGGTATGAAGGATTATGTTTAGTTTTAGAACCAGATTCACTCAACAACGTCTTGACCATTATTGTTACTTTTAAAGCTTTCTCAGAAGGAGTAAACAGCTAAAACAGAATGTAAGAGGAATGCTTTAGCTTACACTGTTTCTATCAAGCAAATGACCTTTTTTCATCATTATCATAATGGTATGAAGGATTATGTTTAGTTTTAGAACCTTATTCACTCAACAACGTCTTGACCATTTTTTTTACTGTCAAAGCTCTTGCAGAAGGAGTAAACAGCTAAAACGGAATTTAAGAGGAATGTTTAGCTTACACTGTTTCTATCAAGCAAATGACCTTTTTTCATCATTATCATAATGGTATGAAGGATTATGTTTACTTTTAGAACCAGATTCACTCAACAACGTTTTGACCATTTTTGTTACTTCCAAAGCTTTTCCAGAAGGAGTAAACAGCTAAAACGAATTTAAGAGGAATGTTTAGCTTACACTGTTTCTATCAAGCAAATGACCTTTTTTCATCATTATCATAATGGTATGAAGGATTATGTTTAGTTTTAGAACCAGATTCACTCAACAACGTCTTGACCATTATTGTTACTTTTAAAGCTTTTGCAGAAGAAGTAAACAGCTAAAACGGACTGTATGAAGAATGCTTTAGCTTACACTGTTTCTATCAAGCAAATGACCTTTTTTCATCATTATCATAATGGTATGAAGGATTATGTTTAGTTTTAGAACCTTATTCACTCATCAACGTTTTGACCATTTTTGTTACTTTCAAAGCTCTTGCAAAAGTAGTAAACAGCTAAAACAGACTGTAAGAGGATTGCTTTAGCTTACACTGTTTCTATCAAGCAAATTACCTTTTTTCAACATTATCATTATGGTATGAAGGATTATGTTTAGTTTTAGAACCAGATTCACTCAACAACGTCTTGACCATTTTTGTTACTGTCAAAGCTCTTGCAGAAGGAGTAAACAGCTAAAACGGAATTTAAGAGAAATGTTTAGCTTACACTGTTTCTATCAAGCAAATGACCTTTTTTCATCATTATCATAATGGTATGAAGGATTATGTTTACTTTTAGAACCTTATTCACTCAACAACGTTTTGACCATTTTTGTTACTTTTAAAGCTTTTGCAGACGGAGTAAACAGCTAAAACGGAATTTAAGAGGAATGCTTTAGCTTACACTGTTTCTATCAAGCAAATGACCTTTTTTCATCATTATCATAATGGTATGAAGGATTATGTTTAGTTTTAGAACCTTATTCACTCAACAACGTTTTGACCATTATTGTTACTTTTAAAGCTTTCTCAGAAGGAGTAAACAGCTAAAACAGAATGTATGAAGAAGGCTTTAGCTTACACTGTTTCTATCAAGCAAATGACCTTTTTTCATCATTATCATAATGGTATGAAGGATTATGTTTAGTTTTAGAACCTTATTCACTCAACAACGTTTTGACCATTATTGTTACTTTTAAAGCTTTCTCAGAAGGAGTAAACAGCTAAAACAGAATGTAAGAGGAATGCTTTAGCTTACACTGTTTCTATCAAGCAAATGACCTTTTTTCATCATTATCATAATGGTATGAAGGATTATGTTTAGTTTTAGAACCTTATTCACTCAACAACGTTTTGACCATTATTGTTACTTTTAAAGCTTTCTCAGAAGGAGTAAACAGCTAAAACAGAATGTATGAAGAAGGCTTTAGCTTACACTGTTTCTATCAAGCAAATGACCTTTTTTCATCATTATCATAATGGTATGAAGGATTATGTTTAGTTTTAGAACCTTATTCACTCAACAACGTTTTGACCATTATTGTTACTTTTAAAGCTTTCTCAGAAGGAGTAAACAGCTAAAACAGAATGTAAGAGGAATGCTTTAGCTTACACTGTTTCTATCAAGCAAATGACCTTTTTTCATCATTATCATAATGGTATGAAGGATTATGTTTAGTTTTAGAACTTATTCACTCAAAGGAACTTATTCACTCAACAACGTTTTGACCATTATTGTTACTTTTAAAGCTTTCTCAGAAGGAGTAAACAGCTAAAACAGAATGTAAGAGGAATGCTTTAGCTTACACTGTTTCTATCAAGCAAATGACCTTTTTTCATCATTATCATAATGGTATGAAGGATTATGTTTAGTTTTAGAACCTTATTCACTCAACAACGTTTTGACCATTATTGTTACTTTTAAAGCTTTTTCAGAAGGAGTAAACAGCTAAAACGGACTGTATGAAGAATGCTTTAGCTTACACTGTTTCTATCAAGCAAATGACCTTTTTTCATCATTATCATAATGGTATGAAGGATTATGTTTAGTTTTAGAACCTTATTCACTCAACAACGTTTTGACCATTATTGTTACTTTTAAAGCTTTCTCAGAAGGAGTAAACAGCTAAAACAGAATGTAAGAGGAATGCTTTAGCTTACACTGTTTCTATCAAGCAAATGACCTTTTTTCATCATTATCATAATGGTATGAAGGATTATGTTTAGTTTTAGAACCTTATTCACTCAACAACGTTTTGACCATTATTGTTACTTTTAAAGCTTTTGCAGAAGGAGTAAACAGCTAAAACAGAATGTATGAAGAAGGCTTTAGCTTACACTGTTTCTATCAAGCAAATGACCTTTTTTCATCATTATCATAATGGTATGAAGGATTATGTTTACTTTTAGAACCAGATTCACTCAACAACGTTTTGACCATTTTTGTTACTTCCAAAGCTTTTCCAGAAGGAGTAAACAGCTAAAACGAATTTAAGAGGAATGTTTAGCTTACACTGTTTCTATCAAGCAAATGACCTTTTTTCATCATTATCATAATGGTATGAAGGATTATGTTTAGTTTTAGAACCAGATTCACTCAACAACGTCTTGACCATTATTGTTACTTTTAAAGCTTTTGCAGAAGAAGTAAACAGCTAAAACGGACTGTATGAAGAATGCTTTAGCTTACACTGTTTCTATCAAGCAAATGACCTTTTTTCATCATTATCATAATGGTATGAAGGATTATGTTTAGTTTTAGAACCTTATTCACTCATCAACGTTTTGACCATTTTTGTTACTTTCAAAGCTCTTGCAAAAGTAGTAAACAGCTAAAACAGACTGTAAGAGGATTGCTTTAGCTTACACTGTTTCTATCAAGCAAATTACCTTTTTTCAACATTATCATTATGGTATGAAGGATTATGTTTAGTTTTAGAACCAGATTCACTCAACAACGTCTTGACCATTTTTGTTACTGTCAAAGCTCTTGCAGAAGGAGTAAACAGCTAAAACGGAATTTAAGAGAAATGTTTAGCTTACACTGTTTCTATCAAGCAAATGACCTTTTTTCATCATTATCATAATGGTATGAAGGATTATGTTTACTTTTAGAACCTTATTCACTCAACAACGTTTTGACCATTTTTGTTACTTTTAAAGCTTTTGCAGACGGAGTAAACAGCTAAAACGGAATTTAAGAGGAATGCTTTAGCTTACACTGTTTCTATCAAGCAAATGACCTTTTTTCATCATTATCATAATGGTATGAAGGATTATGTTTAGTTTTAGAACCTTATTCACTCAACAACGTTTTGACCATTATTGTTACTTTTAAAGCTTTTGCAGAAGGAGTAAACAGCTAAAACAGAATGTATGAAGAAGGCTTTAGCTTACACTGTTTCTATCAAGCAAATGACCTTTTTTCATCATTATCATAATGGTATGAAGGATTATGTTTAGTTTTAGAACTTTATTCACTCAACAACGTTTTGACCAGTATTGTTACTTTTAAAGCTTTCTCAGAAGGAGTAAACAGCTAAAACAGAATGTAAGAGGAATGCTTTAGCTTACACTGTTTCTATCAAGCAAATTACCTTTTTTCATCATTATCATAATGGTATGAAGGATTATGTTTAGTTTTAGAACCTTATTCACTCAACAACGTTTTGACCATTATTGTTACTTTTAAAGCTTTTTCAGAAGGAGTAAACAGCTAAAACGGACTGTATGAAGAATGCTTTAGCTTACACTGTTTCTATCAAGCAAATGACCTTTTTTCATCATTATCATAATGGTATGAAGGATTATGTTTAGTTTTAGAACCTTATTCACTCAACAACGTTTTGACCATTATTGTTACTTTTAAAGCTTTCTCAGAAGGAGTAAACAGCTAAAACAGAATGTATGAAGAAGGCTTTAGCTTACACTGTTTCTATCAAGCAAATGACCTTTTTTCATCATTATCATAATGGTATGAAGGATTATGTTTAGTTTTAGAACCTTATTCACTCAACAACGTTTTGACCATTATTGTTACTTTTAAAGCTTTCTCAGAAGGAGTAAACAGCTAAAACAGAATGTAAGAGGAATGCTTTAGCTTACACTGTTTCTATCAAGCAAATTACCTTTTTTCATCATTATCATTATGGTATAAAGGATTGTTTAGTTTCAGAACCAGATTCACTCAACAACGTTTTAAACATTATTGTTACTTTCAAAGCTCTTGCAGAAGGAGAAAACAGCTAAAACAGACTGTATGAAGAATGCTTTAACTTACACTGTTTCAATCAAGCAAATTACCTTTTTTCAACATTATCATTATGGTATGAAGGATTATGTTTAGTTTTAGAATCAGATTCACTCAACAACGTTTTGACCATTTTTGTTACCTTCAAAGCTCTTGCAAAAGGAGTAAACAGCTAAAACAGACTGTAAGAGGATTGCTTTAGCTTACACTGTTTCTATCAAGCAAATGACCTTTTTTCATCATTATCATTATGGTATGAAGGATTATGTTTAGTTTTAGAACCAGATTCACTCAACAACGTCTTGACCATTATTGTTACTTTTAAAGCTTTCTCAGAAGGAGTAAACAGCTAAAACAGAATGTAAGAGGAATGCTTTAGCTTACACTGTTTCTATCAAGCAAATGACCTTTTTTCATCATTATCATAATGGTATGAAGGATTATGTTTAGTTTTAGAACCTTATTCACTCAACAACGTCTTGACCATTTTTTTTACTGTCAAAGCTCTTGCAGAAGGAGTAAACAGCTAAAACGGAATTTAAGAGGAATGTTTAGCTTACACTGTTTCTATCAAGCAAATGACCTTTTTTCATCATTATCATAATGGTATGAAGGATTATGTTTACTTTTAGAACCAGATTCACTCAACAACGTTTTGACCATTTTTGTTACTTCCAAAGCTTTTCCAGAAGGAGTAAACAGCTAAAACGAATTTAAGAGGAATGTTTAGCTTACACTGTTTCTATCAAGCAAATGACCTTTTTTCATCATTATCATAATGGTATGAAGGATTATGTTTAGTTTTAGAACCAGATTCACTCAACAACGTCTTGACCATTATTGTTACTTTTAAAGCTTTTGCAGAAGAAGTAAACAGCTAAAACGGACTGTATGAAGAATGCTTTAGCTTACACTGTTTCTATCAAGCAAATGACCTTTTTTCATCATTATCATAATGGTATGAAGGATTATGTTTAGTTTTAGAACCTTATTCACTCATCAACGTTTTGACCATTTTTGTTACTTTCAAAGCTCTTGCAAAAGTAGTAAACAGCTAAAACAGACTGTAAGAGGATTGCTTTAGCTTACACTGTTTCTATCAAGCAAATTACCTTTTTTCAACATTATCATTATGGTATGAAGGATTATGTTTAGTTTTAGAACCAGATTCACTCAACAACGTCTTGACCATTTTTGTTACTGTCAAAGCTCTTGCAGAAGGAGTAAACAGCTAAAACGGAATTTAAGAGAAATGTTTAGCTTACACTGTTTCTATCAAGCAAATGACCTTTTTTCATCATTATCATAATGGTATGAAGGATTATGTTTACTTTTAGAACCTTATTCACTCAACAACGTTTTGACCATTTTTGTTACTTTTAAAGCTTTTGCAGACGGAGTAAACAGCTAAAACGGAATTTAAGAGGAATGCTTTAGCTTACACTGTTTCTATCAAGCAAATGACCTTTTTTCATCATTATCATAATGGTATGAAGGATTATGTTTAGTTTTAGAACCTTATTCACTCAACAACGTTTTGACCATTATTGTTACTTTTAAAGCTTTCTCAGAAGGAGTAAACAGCTAAAACAGAATGTATGAAGAAGGCTTTAGCTTACACTGTTTCTATCAAGCAAATGACCTTTTTTCATCATTATCATAATGGTATGAAGGATTATGTTTAGTTTTAGAACCTTATTCACTCAACAACGTTTTGACCATTATTGTTACTTTTAAAGCTTTCTCAGAAGGAGTAAACAGCTAAAACAGAATGTAAGAGGAATGCTTTAGCTTACACTGTTTCTATCAAGCAAATGACCTTTTTTCATCATTATCATAATGGTATGAAGGATTATGTTTAGTTTTAGAACCTTATTCACTCAACAACGTTTTGACCATTATTGTTACTTTTAAAGCTTTCTCAGAAGGAGTAAACAGCTAAAACAGAATGTATGAAGAAGGCTTTAGCTTACACTGTTTCTATCAAGCAAATGACCTTTTTTCATCATTATCATAATGGTATGAAGGATTATGTTTAGTTTTAGAACCTTATTCACTCAACAACGTTTTGACCATTATTGTTACTTTTAAAGCTTTCTCAGAAGGAGTAAACAGCTAAAACAGAATGTAAGAGGAATGCTTTAGCTTACACTGTTTCTATCAAGCAAATGACCTTTTTTCATCATTATCATAATGGTATGAAGGATTATGTTTAGTTTTAGAACTTATTCACTCAAAGGAACTTATTCACTCAACAACGTTTTGACCATTATTGTTACTTTTAAAGCTTTCTCAGAAGGAGTAAACAGCTAAAACAGAATGTAAGAGGAATGCTTTAGCTTACACTGTTTCTATCAAGCAAATGACCTTTTTTCATCATTATCATAATGGTATGAAGGATTATGTTTAGTTTTAGAACCTTATTCACTCAACAACGTTTTGACCATTATTGTTACTTTTAAAGCTTTTTCAGAAGGAGTAAACAGCTAAAACGGACTGTATGAAGAATGCTTTAGCTTACACTGTTTCTATCAAGCAAATGACCTTTTTTCATCATTATCATAATGGTATGAAGGATTATGTTTAGTTTTAGAACCTTATTCACTCAACAACGTTTTGACCATTATTGTTACTTTTAAAGCTTTCTCAGAAGGAGTAAACAGCTAAAACAGAATGTAAGAGGAATGCTTTAGCTTACACTGTTTCTATCAAGCAAATGACCTTTTTTCATCATTATCATAATGGTATGAAGGATTATGTTTAGTTTTAGAACCTTATTCACTCAACAACGTTTTGACCATTATTGTTACTTTTAAAGCTTTCTCAGAAGGAGTAAACAGCTAAAACAGAATGTATGAAGAAGGCTTTAGCTTACACTGTTTCTATCAAGCAAATGACCTTTTTTCATCATTATCATAATGGTATGAAGGATTATGTTTAGTTTTAGAACCTTATTCACTCAACAACGTTTTGACCATTATTGTTACTTTTAAAGCTTTCTCAGAAGGAGTAAACAGCTAAAACAGAATGTAAGAGGAATGCTTTAGCTTACACTGTTTCTATCAAGCAAATGACCTTTTTTCATCATTATCATAATGGTATGAAGGATTATGTTTAGTTTTAGAACCTTATTCACTCAACAACGTTTTGACCATTATTGTTACTTTTAAAGCTTTCTCAGAAGGAGTAAACAGCTAAAACAGAATGTATGAAGAAGGCTTTAGCTTACACTGTTTCTATCAAGCAAATGACCTTTTTTCATCATTATCATAATGGTATGAAGGATTATGTTTAGTTTTAGAACCTTATTCACTCAACAACGTTTTGACCATTATTGTTACTTTTAAAGCTTTCTCAGAAGGAGTAAACAGCTAAAACAGAATGTAAGAGGAATGCTTTAGCTTACACTGTTTCTATCAAGCAAATGACCTTTTTTCATCATTATCATAATGGTATGAAGGATTATGTTTAGTTTTAGAACTTATTCACTCAAAGGAACTTATTCACTCAACAACGTTTTGACCATTATTGTTACTTTTAAAGCTTTCTCAGAAGGAGTAAACAGCTAAAACAGAATGTAAGAGGAATGCTTTAGCTTACACTGTTTCTATCAAGCAAATGACCTTTTTTCATCATTATCATAATGGTATGAAGGATTATGTTTAGTTTTAGAACCTTATTCACTCAACAACGTTTTGACCATTATTGTTACTTTTAAAGCTTTTTCAGAAGGAGTAAACAGCTAAAACGGACTGTATGAAGAATGCTTTAGCTTACACTGTTTCTATCAAGCAAATGACCTTTTTTCATCATTATCATAATGGTATGAAGGATTATGTTTAGTTTTAGAACCTTATTCACTCAACAACGTTTTGACCATTATTGTTACTTTTAAAGCTTTCTCAGAAGGAGTAAACAGCTAAAACAGAATGTAAGAGGAATGCTTTAGCTTACACTGTTTCTATCAAGCAAATGACCTTTTTTCATCATTATCATAATGGTATGAAGGATTATGTTTAGTTTTAGAACCTTATTCACTCAACAACGTTTTGACCATTATTGTTACTTTTAAAGCTTTTGCAGAAGGAGTAAACAGCTAAAACAGAATGTATGAAGAAGGCTTTAGCTTACACTGTTTCTATCAAGCAAATGACCTTTTTTCATCATTATCATAATGGTATGAAGGATTATGTTTACTTTTAGAACCAGATTCACTCAACAACGTTTTGACCATTTTTGTTACTTCCAAAGCTTTTCCAGAAGGAGTAAACAGCTAAAACGAATTTAAGAGGAATGTTTAGCTTACACTGTTTCTATCAAGCAAATGACCTTTTTTCATCATTATCATAATGGTATGAAGGATTATGTTTAGTTTTAGAACCAGATTCACTCAACAACGTCTTGACCATTATTGTTACTTTTAAAGCTTTTGCAGAAGAAGTAAACAGCTAAAACGGACTGTATGAAGAATGCTTTAGCTTACACTGTTTCTATCAAGCAAATGACCTTTTTTCATCATTATCATAATGGTATGAAGGATTATGTTTAGTTTTAGAACCTTATTCACTCATCAACGTTTTGACCATTTTTGTTACTTTCAAAGCTCTTGCAAAAGTAGTAAACAGCTAAAACAGACTGTAAGAGGATTGCTTTAGCTTACACTGTTTCTATCAAGCAAATTACCTTTTTTCAACATTATCATTATGGTATGAAGGATTATGTTTAGTTTTAGAACCAGATTCACTCAACAACGTCTTGACCATTTTTGTTACTGTCAAAGCTCTTGCAGAAGGAGTAAACAGCTAAAACGGAATTTAAGAGAAATGTTTAGCTTACACTGTTTCTATCAAGCAAATGACCTTTTTTCATCATTATCATAATGGTATGAAGGATTATGTTTACTTTTAGAACCTTATTCACTCAACAACGTTTTGACCATTTTTGTTACTTTTAAAGCTTTTGCAGACGGAGTAAACAGCTAAAACGGAATTTAAGAGGAATGCTTTAGCTTACACTGTTTCTATCAAGCAAATGACCTTTTTTCATCATTATCATAATGGTATGAAGGATTATGTTTAGTTTTAGAACCTTATTCACTCAACAACGTTTTGACCATTATTGTTACTTTTAAAGCTTTTGCAGAAGGAGTAAACAGCTAAAACAGAATGTATGAAGAAGGCTTTAGCTTACACTGTTTCTATCAAGCAAATGACCTTTTTTCATCATTATCATAATGGTATGAAGGATTATGTTTAGTTTTAGAACTTTATTCACTCAACAACGTTTTGACCAGTATTGTTACTTTTAAAGCTTTCTCAGAAGGAGTAAACAGCTAAAACAGAATGTAAGAGGAATGCTTTAGCTTACACTGTTTCTATCAAGCAAATTACCTTTTTTCATCATTATCATAATGGTATGAAGGATTATGTTTAGTTTTAGAACCTTATTCACTCAACAACGTTTTGACCATTATTGTTACTTTTAAAGCTTTTTCAGAAGGAGTAAACAGCTAAAACGGACTGTATGAAGAATGCTTTAGCTTACACTGTTTCTATCAAGCAAATGACCTTTTTTCATCATTATCATAATGGTATGAAGGATTATGTTTAGTTTTAGAACCTTATTCACTCAACAACGTTTTGACCATTATTGTTACTTTTAAAGCTTTCTCAGAAGGAGTAAACAGCTAAAACAGAATGTATGAAGAAGGCTTTAGCTTACACTGTTTCTATCAAGCAAATGACCTTTTTTCATCATTATCATAATGGTATGAAGGATTATGTTTAGTTTTAGAACCTTATTCACTCAACAACGTTTTGACCATTATTGTTACTTTTAAAGCTTTCTCAGAAGGAGTAAACAGCTAAAACAGAATGTAAGAGGAATGCTTTAGCTTACACTGTTTCTATCAAGCAAATTACCTTTTTTCATCATTATCATTATGGTATAAAGGATTGTTTAGTTTCAGAACCAGATTCACTCAACAACGTTTTAAACATTATTGTTACTTTCAAAGCTCTTGCAGAAGGAGAAAACAGCTAAAACAGACTGTATGAAGAATGCTTTAACTTACACTGTTTCAATCAAGCAAATTACCTTTTTTCAACATTATCATTATGGTATGAAGGATTATGTTTAGTTTTAGAATCAGATTCACTCAACAACGTTTTGACCATTTTTGTTACCTTCAAAGCTCTTGCAAAAGGAGTAAACAGCTAAAACAGACTGTAAGAGGATTGCTTTAGCTTACACTGTTTCTATCAAGCAAATGACCTTTTTTCATCATTATCATTATGGTATGAAGGATTATGTTTAGTTTTAGAACCAGATTCACTCAACAACGTCTTGACCATTATTGTTACTTTTAAAGCTTTCTCAGAAGGAGTAAACAGCTAAAACAGAATGTAAGAGGAATGCTTTAGCTTACACTGTTTCTATCAAGCAAATGACCTTTTTTCATCATTATCATAATGGTATGAAGGATTATGTTTAGTTTTAGAACCTTATTCACTCAACAACGTCTTGACCATTTTTTTTACTGTCAAAGCTCTTGCAGAAGGAGTAAACAGCTAAAACGGAATTTAAGAGGAATGTTTAGCTTACACTGTTTCTATCAAGCAAATGACCTTTTTTCATCATTATCATAATGGTATGAAGGATTATGTTTACTTTTAGAACCAGATTCACTCAACAACGTTTTGACCATTTTTGTTACTTCCAAAGCTTTTCCAGAAGGAGTAAACAGCTAAAACGAATTTAAGAGGAATGTTTAGCTTACACTGTTTCTATCAAGCAAATGACCTTTTTTCATCATTATCATAATGGTATGAAGGATTATGTTTAGTTTTAGAACCAGATTCACTCAACAACGTCTTGACCATTATTGTTACTTTTAAAGCTTTTGCAGAAGAAGTAAACAGCTAAAACGGACTGTATGAAGAATGCTTTAGCTTACACTGTTTCTATCAAGCAAATGACCTTTTTTCATCATTATCATAATGGTATGAAGGATTATGTTTAGTTTTAGAACCTTATTCACTCATCAACGTTTTGACCATTTTTGTTACTTTCAAAGCTCTTGCAAAAGTAGTAAACAGCTAAAACAGACTGTAAGAGGATTGCTTTAGCTTACACTGTTTCTATCAAGCAAATTACCTTTTTTCAACATTATCATTATGGTATGAAGGATTATGTTTAGTTTTAGAACCAGATTCACTCAACAACGTCTTGACCATTTTTGTTACTGTCAAAGCTCTTGCAGAAGGAGTAAACAGCTAAAACGGAATTTAAGAGAAATGTTTAGCTTACACTGTTTCTATCAAGCAAATGACCTTTTTTCATCATTATCATAATGGTATGAAGGATTATGTTTACTTTTAGAACCTTATTCACTCAACAACGTTTTGACCATTTTTGTTACTTTTAAAGCTTTTGCAGACGGAGTAAACAGCTAAAACGGAATTTAAGAGGAATGCTTTAGCTTACACTGTTTCTATCAAGCAAATGACCTTTTTTCATCATTATCATAATGGTATGAAGGATTATGTTTAGTTTTAGAACCTTATTCACTCAACAACGTTTTGACCATTATTGTTACTTTTAAAGCTTTCTCAGAAGGAGTAAACAGCTAAAACAGAATGTATGAAGAAGGCTTTAGCTTACACTGTTTCTATCAAGCAAATGACCTTTTTTCATCATTATCATAATGGTATGAAGGATTATGTTTAGTTTTAGAACCTTATTCACTCAACAACGTTTTGACCATTATTGTTACTTTTAAAGCTTTCTCAGAAGGAGTAAACAGCTAAAACAGAATGTAAGAGGAATGCTTTAGCTTACACTGTTTCTATCAAGCAAATGACCTTTTTTCATCATTATCATAATGGTATGAAGGATTATGTTTAGTTTTAGAACCTTATTCACTCAACAACGTTTTGACCATTATTGTTACTTTTAAAGCTTTCTCAGAAGGAGTAAACAGCTAAAACAGAATGTATGAAGAAGGCTTTAGCTTACACTGTTTCTATCAAGCAAATGACCTTTTTTCATCATTATCATAATGGTATGAAGGATTATGTTTAGTTTTAGAACCTTATTCACTCAACAACGTTTTGACCATTATTGTTACTTTTAAAGCTTTCTCAGAAGGAGTAAACAGCTAAAACAGAATGTAAGAGGAATGCTTTAGCTTACACTGTTTCTATCAAGCAAATGACCTTTTTTCATCATTATCATAATGGTATGAAGGATTATGTTTAGTTTTAGAACCTTATTCACTCAACAACGTCTTGACCATTTTTTTTACTGTCAAAGCTCTTGCAGAAGGAGTAAACAGCTAAAACGGAATTTAAGAGGAATGTTTAGCTTACACTGTTTCTATCAAGCAAATGACCTTTTTTCATCATTATCATAATGGTATGAAGGATTATGTTTAGTTTTAGAACCAGATTCACTCAACAACGTCTTGACCATTATTGTTACTTTTAAAGCTTTTGCAGAAGAAGTAAACAGCTAAAACGGACTGTATGAAGAATGCTTTAGCTTACACTGTTTCTATCAAGCAAATGACCTTTTTTCATCATTATCATAATGGTATGAAGGATTATGTTTAGTTTTAGAACCTTATTCACTCATCAACGTTTTGACCATTTTTGTTACTTTCAAAGCTCTTGCA
This sequence comes from Pungitius pungitius, assembly GCF_949316345.1. Taxonomy (NCBI): domain Eukaryota; kingdom Metazoa; phylum Chordata; class Actinopteri; order Perciformes; family Gasterosteidae; genus Pungitius; species Pungitius pungitius. Next base: position 24,217,717 of record NC_084901.1, on the reverse strand, counting down.
AAAGTAGTAAACAGCTAAAACAGACTGTAAGAGGATTGCTTTAGCTTACACTGTTTCTATCAAGCAAATTACCTTTTTTCAACATTATCATTATGGTATGAAGGATTATGTTTAGTTTTAGAACCAGATTCACTCAACAACGTCTTGACCATTTTTGTTACTGTCAAAGCTCTTGCAGAAGGAGTAAACAGCTAAAACGGAATTTAAGAGAAATGTTTAGCTTACACTGTTTCTATCAAGCAAATGACCTTTTTTCATCATTATCATAATGGTATGAAGGATTATGTTTACTTTTAGAACCTTATTCACTCAACAACGTTTTGACCATTATTGTTACTTTTAAAGCTTTTGCAGAAGGAGTAAACAGCTAAAACAGAATGTATGAAGAAGGCTTTAGCTTACACTGTTTCTATCAAGCAAATGACCTTTTTTCATCATTATCATAATGGTATGAAGGATTATGTTTAGTTTTAGAACTTTATTCACTCAACAACGTTTTGACCAGTATTGTTACTTTTAAAGCTTTCTCAGAAGGAGTAAACAGCTAAAACAGAATGTAAGAGGAATGCTTTAGCTTACACTGTTTCTATCAAGCAAATTACCTTTTTTCATCATTATCATAATGGTATGAAGGATTATGTTTAGTTTTAGAACCTTATTCACTCAACAACGTTTTGACCATTATTGTTACTTTTAAAGCTTTTTCAGAAGGAGTAAACAGCTAAAACGGACTGTATGAAGAATGCTTTAGCTTACACTGTTTCTATCAAGCAAATGACCTTTTTTCATCATTATCATAATGGTATGAAGGATTATGTTTAGTTTTAGAACCTTATTCACTCAACAACGTTTTGACCATTATTGTTACTTTTAAAGCTTTCTCAGAAGGAGTAAACAGCTAAAACAGAATGTATGAAGAAGGCTTTAGCTTACACTGTTTCTATCAAGCAAATGACCTTTTTTCATCATTATCATAATGGTATGAAGGATTATGTTTAGTTTTAGAACCTTATTCACTCAACAACGTTTTGACCATTATTGTTACTTTTAAAGCTTTCTCAGAAGGAGTAAACAGCTAAAACAGAATGTAAGAGGAATGCTTTAGCTTACACTGTTTCTATCAAGCAAATGACCTTTTTTCATCATTATCATAATGGTATGAAGGATTATGTTTAGTTTTAGAACCTTATTCACTCAACAACGTTTTGACCATTATTGTTACTTTTAAAGCTTTCTCAGAAGGAGTAAACAGCTAAAACAGAATGTAAGAGGAATGCTTTAGCTTACACTGTTTCTATCAAGCAAATGACCTTTTTTCATCATTATCATAATGGTATGAAGGATTATGTTTAGTTTTAGAACCTTATTCACTCAACAACGTTTTGACCATTATTGTTACTTTTAAAGCTTTTTCAGAAGGAGTAAACAGCTAAAACGGACTGTATGAAGAATGCTTTAGCTTACACTGTTTCTATCAAGCAAATGACCTTTTTTCATCATTATCATAATGGTATGAAGGATTATGTTTAGTTTTAGAACCTTATTCACTCAACAACGTTTTGACCAGTATTGTTACTTTTAAAGCTTTCTCAGAAGGAGTAAACAGCTAAAACAGAATGTAAGAGGAATGCTTTAGCTTACACTGTTTCTATCAAGCAAATTACCTTTTTTCATCATTATCATAATGGTATGAAGGATTATGTTTAGTTTTAGAACCTTATTCACTCAACAACGTTTTGACCATTATTGTTACTTTTAAAGCTTTCTCAGAAGGAGTAAACAGCTAAAACAGAATGTAAGAGGAATGCTTTAGCTTACACTGTTTCTATCAAGCAAATGACCTTTTTTCATCATTATCATAATGGTATGAAGGATTATGTTTAGTTTTAGAACCTTATTCACTCAACAACGTTTTGACCATTATTGTTACTTTTAAAGCTTTCTCAGAAGGAGTAAACAGCTAAAACAGAATGTATGAAGAAGGCTTTAGCTTACACTGTTTCTATCAAGCAAATGACCTTTTTTCATCATTATCATAATGGTATGAAGGATTATGTTTAGTTTTAGAACCTTATTCACTCAACAACGTTTTGACCATTATTGTTACTTTTAAAGCTTTCTCAGAAGGAGTAAACAGCTAAAACAGAATGTAAGAGGAATGCTTTAGCTTACACTGTTTCTATCAAGCAAATGACCTTTTTTCATCATTATCATAATGGTATGAAGGATTATGTTTAGTTTTAGAACCAGATTCACTCAACAACGTCTTGACCATTATTGTTACTTTTAAAGCTTTTGCAGAAGAAGTAAACAGCTAAAACGGACTGTATGAAGAATGCTTTAGCTTACACTGTTTCTATTAAGCAAATGACCTTTTTTCATCATTATCATAATGGTATGAAGGATTATGTTTAGTTTTAGAACCTTATTCACTCATCAACGTTTTGACCATTTTTGTTACTTTCAAAGCTCTTGCAAAAGTAGTAAACAGCTAAAACAGACTGTAAGAGGATTGCTTTAGCTTACACTGTTTCTATCAAGCAAATTACCTTTTTTCAACATTATCATTATGGTATGAAGGATTATGTTTAGTTTTAGAACCAGATTCACTCAACAACGTCTTGACCATTTTTGTTACTGTCAAAGCTCTTGCAGAAGGAGTAAACAGCTAAAACGGAATTTAAGAGAAATGTTTAGCTTACACTGTTTCTATCAAGCAAATGACCTTTTTTCATCATTATCATAATGGTATGAAGGATTATGTTTACTTTTAGAACCTTATTCACTCAACAACGTTTTGACCATTTTTGTTACTTTTAAAGCTTTTGCAGACGGAGTAAACAGCTAAAACGGAATTTAAGAGGAATGCTTTAGCTTACACTGTTTCTATCAAGCAAATGACCTTTTTTCATCATTATCATAATGGTATGAAGGATTATGTTTAGTTTTAGAACCTTATTCACTCAACAACGTTTTGACCATTATTGTTACTTTTAAAGCTTTCTCAGAAGGAGTAAACAGCTAAAACAGAATGTATGAAGAAGGCTTTAGCTTACACTGTTTCTATCAAGCAAATGACCTTTTTTCATCATTATCATAATGGTATGAAGGATTATGTTTAGTTTTAGAACCTTATTCACTCAACAACGTTTTGACCATTATTGTTACTTTTAAAGCTTTCTCAGAAGGAGTAAACAGCTAAAACAGAATGTAAGAGGAATGCTTTAGCTTACACTGTTTCTATCAAGCAAATGACCTTTTTTCATCATTATCATAATGGTATGAAGGATTATGTTTAGTTTTAGAACCTTATTCACTCAACAACGTTTTGACCATTATTGTTACTTTTAAAGCTTTCTCAGAAGGAGTAAACAGCTAAAACAGAATGTATGAAGAAGGCTTTAGCTTACACTGTTTCTATCAAGCAAATGACCTTTTTTCATCATTATCATAATGGTATGAAGGATTATGTTTAGTTTTAGAACCTTATTCACTCAACAACGTTTTGACCATTATTGTTACTTTTAAAGCTTTCTCAGAAGGAGTAAACAGCTAAAACAGAATGTAAGAGGAATGCTTTAGCTTACACTGTTTCTATCAAGCAAATGACCTTTTTTCATCATTATCATAATGGTATGAAGGATTATGTTTAGTTTTAGAACCTTATTCACTCAACAACGTCTTGACCATTTTTTTTACTGTCAAAGCTCTTGCAGAAGGAGTAAACAGCTAAAACGGAATTTAAGAGGAATGTTTAGCTTACACTGTTTCTATCAAGCAAATGACCTTTTTTCATCATTATCATAATGGTATGAAGGATTATGTTTAGTTTTAGAACCTTATTCACTCAACAACGTTTTGACCATTATTGTTACTTTTAAAGCTTTCTCAGAAGGAGTAAACAGCTAAAACAGAATGTATGAAGAAGGCTTTAGCTTACACTGTTTCTATCAAGCAAATGACCTTTTTTCATCATTATCATAATGGTATGAAGGATTATGTTTAGTTTTAGAACCTTATTCACTCAACAACGTTTTGACCATTATTGTTACTTTTAAAGCTTTCTCAGAAGGAGTAAACAGCTAAAACAGAATGTATGAAGAAGGCTTTAGCTTACACTGTTTCTATCAAGCAAATGACCTTTTTTCATCATTATCATAATGGTATGAAGGATTATGTTTAGTTTTAGAACCTTATTCACTCAACAACGTTTTGACCATTATTGTTACTTTTAAAGCTTTCTCAGAAGGAGTAAACAGCTAAAACAGAATGTAAGAGGAATGCTTTAGCTTACACTGTTTCTATCAAGCAAATGACCTTTTTTCATCATTATCATAATGGTATGAAGGATTATGTTTAGTTTTAGAACCTTATTCACTCAACAACGTCTTGACCATTTTTTTTACTGTCAAAGCTCTTGCAGAAGGAGTAAACAGCTAAAACGGAATTTAAGAGGAATGTTTAGCTTACACTGTTTCTATCAAGCAAATGACCTTTTTTCATCATTATCATAATGGTATGAAGGATTATGTTTACTTTTAGAACCAGATTCACTCAACAACGTTTTGACCATTTTTGTTACTTCCAAAGCTTTTCCAGAAGGAGTAAACAGCTAAAACGAATTTAAGAGGAATGTTTAGCTTACACTGTTTCTATCAAGCAAATGACCTTTTTTCATCATTATCATAATGGTATGAAGGATTATGTTTAGTTTTAGAACCAGATTCACTCAACAACGTCTTGACCATTATTGTTACTTTTAAAGCTTTTGCAGAAGAAGTAAACAGCTAAAACGGACTGTATGAAGAATGCTTTAGCTTACACTGTTTCTATCAAGCAAATGACCTTTTTTCATCATTATCATAATGGTATGAAGGATTATGTTTAGTTTTAGAACCTTATTCACTCATCAACGTTTTGACCATTTTTGTTACTTTCAAAGCTCTTGCAAAAGTAGTAAACAGCTAAAACAGACTGTAAGAGGATTGCTTTAGCTTACACTGTTTCTATCAAGCAAATTACCTTTTTTCAACATTATCATTATGGTATGAAGGATTATGTTTAGTTTTAGAACCAGATTCACTCAACAACGTCTTGACCATTTTTGTTACTGTCAAAGCTCTTGCAGAAGGAGTAAACAGCTAAAACGGAATTTAAGAGAAATGTTTAGCTTACACTGTTTCTATCAAGCAAATGACCTTTTTTCATCATTATCATAATGGTATGAAGGATTATGTTTACTTTTAGAACCTTATTCACTCAACAACGTTTTGACCATTATTGTTACTTTTAAAGCTTTTGCAGAAGGAGTAAACAGCTAAAACAGAATGTATGAAGAAGGCTTTAGCTTACACTGTTTCTATCAAGCAAATGACCTTTTTTCATCATTATCATAATGGTATGAAGGATTATGTTTAGTTTTAGAACTTTATTCACTCAACAACGTTTTGACCAGTATTGTTACTTTTAAAGCTTTCTCAGAAGGAGTAAACAGCTAAAACAGAATGTAAGAGGAATGCTTTAGCTTACACTGTTTCTATCAAGCAAATTACCTTTTTTCATCATTATCATAATGGTATGAAGGATTATGTTTAGTTTTAGAACCTTATTCACTCAACAACGTTTTGACCATTATTGTTACTTTTAAAGCTTTTTCAGAAGGAGTAAACAGCTAAAACGGACTGTATGAAGAATGCTTTAGCTTACACTGTTTCTATCAAGCAAATGACCTTTTTTCATCATTATCATAATGGTATGAAGGATTATGTTTAGTTTTAGAACCTTATTCACTCAACAACGTTTTGACCATTATTGTTACTTTTAAAGCTTTCTCAGAAGGAGTAAACAGCTAAAACAGAATGTATGAAGAAGGCTTTAGCTTACACTGTTTCTATCAAGCAAATGACCTTTTTTCATCATTATCATAATGGTATGAAGGATTATGTTTAGTTTTAGAACCTTATTCACTCAACAACGTTTTGACCATTATTGTTACTTTTAAAGCTTTCTCAGAAGGAGTAAACAGCTAAAACAGAATGTAAGAGGAATGCTTTAGCTTACACTGTTTCTATCAAGCAAATGACCTTTTTTCATCATTATCATAATGGTATGAAGGATTATGTTTAGTTTTAGAACCTTATTCACTCAACAACGTCTTGACCATTTTTTTTACTGTCAAAGCTCTTGCAGAAGGAGTAAACAGCTAAAACGGAATTTAAGAGGAATGTTTAGCTTACACTGTTTCTATCAAGCAAATGACCTTTTTTCATCATTATCATAATGGTATGAAGGATTATGTTTAGTTTTAGAACCTTATTCACTCAACAACGTTTTGACCATTATTGTTACTTTTAAAGCTTTCTCAGAAGGAGTAAACAGCTAAAACAGAATGTATGAAGAAGGCTTTAGCTTACACTGTTTCTATCAAGCAAATGACCTTTTTTCATCATTATCATAATGGTATGAAGGATTATGTTTAGTTTTAGAACCTTATTCACTCAACAACGTTTTGACCATTATTGTTACTTTTAAAGCTTTCTCAGAAGGAGTAAACAGCTAAAACAGAATGTAAGAGGAATGCTTTAGCTTACACTGTTTCTATCAAGCAAATGACCTTTTTTCATCATTATCATAATGGTATGAAGGATTATGTTTAGTTTTAGAACCTTATTCACTCAACAACGTCTTGACCATTTTTTTTACTGTCAAAGCTCTTGCAGAAGGAGTAAACAGCTAAAACGGAATTTAAGAGGAATGTTTAGCTTACACTGTTTCTATCAAGCAAATGACCTTTTTTCATCATTATCATAATGGTATGAAGGATTATGTTTAGTTTTAGAACCAGATTCACTCAACAACGTCTTGACCATTATTGTTACTTTTAAAGCTTTTGCAGAAGAAGTAAACAGCTAAAACGGACTGTATGAAGAATGCTTTAGCTTACACTGTTTCTATCAAGCAAATGACCTTTTTTCATCATTATCATAATGGTATGAAGGATTATGTTTAGTTTTAGAACCTTATTCACTCATCAACGTTTTGACCATTTTTGTTACTTTCAAAGCTCTTGCAAAAGTAGTAAACAGCTAAAACAGACTGTAAGAGGATTGCTTTAGCTTACACTGTTTCTATCAAGCAAATTACCTTTTTTCAACATTATCATTATGGTATGAAGGATTATGTTTAGTTTTAGAACCAGATTCACTCAACAACGTCTTGACCATTTTTGTTACTGTCAAAGCTCTTGCAGAAGGAGTAAACAGCTAAAACGGAATTTAAGAGAAATGTTTAGCTTACACTGTTTCTATCAAGCAAATGACCTTTTTTCATCATTATCATAATGGTATGAAGGATTATGTTTACTTTTAGAACCTTATTCACTCAACAACGTTTTGACCATTATTGTTACTTTTAAAGCTTTCTCAGAAGGAGTAAACAGCTAAAACAGAATGTAAGAGGAATGCTTTAGCTTACACTGTTTCTATCAAGCAAATGACCTTTTTTCATCATTATCATAATGGTATGAAGGATTATGTTTAGTTTTAGAACCTTATTCACTCAACAACGTTTTGACCATTATTGTTACTTTTAAAGCTTTTTCAGAAGGAGTAAACAGCTAAAACGGACTGTATGAAGAATGCTTTAGCTTACACTGTTTCTATCAAGCAAATGACCTTTTTTCATCATTATCATAATGGTATGAAGGATTATGTTTAGTTTTAGAACCTTATTCACTCAACAACGTTTTGACCAGTATTGTTACTTTTAAAGCTTTCTCAGAAGGAGTAAACAGCTAAAACAGAATGTAAGAGGAATGCTTTAGCTTACACTGTTTCTATCAAGCAAATTACCTTTTTTCATCATTATCATAATGGTATGAAGGATTATGTTTAGTTTTAGAACCTTATTCACTCAACAACGTTTTGACCATTATTGTTACTTTTAAAGCTTTTTCAGAAGGAGTAAACAGCTAAAACGGACTGTATGAAGAATGCTTTAGCTTACACTGTTTCTATCAAGCAAATGACCTTTTTTCATCATTATCATAATGGTATGAAGGATTATGTTTAGTTTTAGAACCTTATTCACTCAACAACGTTTTGACCATTATTGTTACTTTTAAAGCTTTCTCAGAAGGAGTAAACAGCTAAAACAGAATGTATGAAGAAGGCTTTAGCTTACACTGTTTCTATCAAGCAAATGACCTTTTTTCATCATTATCATAATGGTATGAAGGATTATGTTTAGTTTTAGAACCTTATTCACTCAACAACGTTTTGACCATTATTGTTACTTTTAAAGCTTTCTCAGAAGGAGTAAACAGCTAAAACAGAATGTAAGAGGAATGCTTTAGCTTACACTGTTTCTATCAAGCAAATGACCTTTTTTCATCATTATCATAATGGTATGAAGGATTATGTTTAGTTTTAGAACCTTATTCACTCAACAACGTTTTGACCATTATTGTTACTTTTAAAGCTTTTTCAGAAGGAGTAAACAGCTAAAACGGACTGTATGAAGAATGCTTTAGCTTACACTGTTTCTATCAAGCAAATGACCTTTTTTCATCATTATCATAATGGTATGAAGGATTATGTTTAGTTTTAGAACCTTATTCACTCAACAACGTTTTGACCATTATTGTTACTTTTAAAGCTTTCTCAGAAGGAGTAAACAGCTAAAACAGAATGTAAGAGGAATGCTTTAGCTTACACTGTTTCTATCAAGCAAATGACCTTTTTTCATCATTATCATAATGGTATGAAGGATTATGTTTAGTTTTAGAACCTTATTCACTCAACAACGTTTTGACCATTATTGTTACTTTTAAAGCTTTCTCAGAAGGAGTAAACAGCTAAAACAGAATGTATGAAGAATGCTTTAGCTTACACTGTTTCTATCAAGCAAATGACCTTTTTTCATCATTATCATAATGGTATGAAGGATTATGTTTAGTTTTAGAACCTTATTCACTCATCAACGTTTTGACCATTTTTGTTACTTTCAAAGCTCTTGCAAAAGTAGTAAACAGCTAAAACAGACTGTAAGAGGATTGCTTTAGCTTACACTGTTTCTATCAAGCAAATTACCTTTTTTCAACATTATCATTATGGTATGAAGGATTATGTTTAGTTTTAGAACCAGATTCACTCAACAACGTCTTGACCATTTTTGTTACTGTCAAAGCTCTTGCAGAAGGAGTAAACAGCTAAAACGGAATTTAAGAGAAATGTTTAGCTTACACTGTTTCTATCAAGCAAATGACCTTTTTTCATCATTATCATAATGGTATGAAGGATTATGTTTACTTTTAGAACCTTATTCACTCAACAACGTTTTGACCATTATTGTTACTTTTAAAGCTTTTGCAGAAGGAGTAAACAGCTAAAACAGAATGTATGAAGAAGGCTTTAGCTTACACTGTTTCTATCAAGCAAATGACCTTTTTTCATCATTATCATAATGGTATGAAGGATTATGTTTAGTTTTAGAACCTTATTCACTCAACAACGTTTTGACCATTATTGTTACTTTTAAAGCTTTCTCAGAAGGAGTAAACAGCTAAAACAGAATGTAAGAGGAATGCTTTAGCTTACACTGTTTCTATCAAGCAAATGACCTTTTTTCATCATTATCATAATGGTATGAAGGATTATGTTTAGTTTTAGAACCTTATTCACTCAACAACGTTTTGACCATTATTGTTACTTTTAAAGCTTTTTCAGAAGGAGTAAACAGCTAAAACGGACTGTATGAAGAATGCTTTAGCTTACACTGTTTCTATCAAGCAAATGACCTTTTTTCATCATTATCATAATGGTATGAAGGATTATGTTTAGTTTTAGAACCTTATTCACTCAACAACGTTTTGACCATTATTGTTACTTTTAAAGCTTTCTCAGAAGGAGTAAACAGCTAAAACGGACTGTATGAAGAATGCTTTAGCTTACACTGTTTCTATCAAGCAAATGACCTTTTTTCATCATTATCATAATGGTATGAAGGATTATGTTTAGTTTTAGAACCTTATTCACTCAACAACGTTTTGACCATTATTGTTACTTTTAAAGCTTTTGCAGAAGGAGTAAACAGCTAAAACAGAATGTATGAAGAAGGCTTTAGCTTACACTGTTTCTATCAAGCAAATGACCTTTTTTCATCATTATCATAATGGTATGAAGGATTATGTTTAGTTTTAGAACCTTATTCACTCAACAACGTTTTGACCATTATTGTTACTTTTAAAGCTTTCTCAGAAGGAGTAAACAGCTAAAACAGAATGTAAGAGGAATGCTTTAGCTTACACTGTTTCTATCAAGCAAATGACCTTTTTTCATCATTATCATAATGGTATGAAGGATTATGTTTAGTTTTAGAACCTTATTCACTCAACAACGTTTTGACCATTATTGTTACTTTTAAAGCTTTTTCAGAAGGAGTAAACAGCTAAAACGGACTGTATGAAGAATGCTTTAGCTTACACTGTTTCTATCAAGCAAATGACCTTTTTTCATCATTATCATAATGGTATGAAGGATTATGTTTAGTTTTAGAACCTTATTCACTCAACAACGTTTTGACCAGTATTGTTACTTTTAAAGCTTTCTCAGAAGGAGTAAACAGCTAAAACAGAATGTAAGAGGAATGCTTTAGCTTACACTGTTTCTATCAAGCAAATTACCTTTTTTCATCATTATCATAATGGTATGAAGGATTATGTTTAGTTTTAGAACCTTATTCACTCAACAACGTTTTGACCATTATTGTTACTTTTAAAGCTTTTTCAGAAGGAGTAAACAGCTAAAACGGACTGTATGAAGAATGCTTTAGCTTACACTGTTTCTATCAAGCAAATGACCTTTTTTCATCATTATCATAATGGTATGAAGGATTATGTTTAGTTTTAGAACCTTATTCACTCAACAACGTTTTGACCATTATTGTTACTTTTAAAGCTTTCTCAGAAGGAGTAAACAGCTAAAACAGAATGTATGAAGAAGGCTTTAGCTTACACTGTTTCTATCAAGCAAATGACCTTTTTTCATCATTATCATAATGGTATGAAGGATTATGTTTAGTTTTAGAACCTTATTCACTCAACAACGTTTTGACCATTATTGTTACTTTTAAAGCTTTCTCAGAAGGAGTAAACAGCTAAAACAGAATGTAAGAGGAATGCTTTAGCTTACACTGTTTCTATCAAGCAAATGACCTTTTTTCATCATTATCATAATGGTATGAAGGATTATGTTTAGTTTTAGAACCTTATTCACTCAACAACGTTTTGACCATTATTGTTACTTTTAAAGCTTTTTCAGAAGGAGTAAACAGCTAAAACGGACTGTATGAAGAATGCTTTAGCTTACACTGTTTCTATCAAGCAAATGACCTTTTTTCATCATTATCATAATGGTATGAAGGATTATGTTTAGTTTTAGAACCTTATTCACTCAACAACGTTTTGACCATTATTGTTACTTTTAAAGCTTTCTCAGAAGGAGTAAACAGCTAAAACAGAATGTATGAAGAAGGCTTTAGCTTACACTGTTTCTATCAAGCAAATTACCTTTTTTCATCATTATCATAATGGTATGAAGGATTATGTTTAGTTTTAGAACCTTATTCACTCAACAACGTTTTGACCATTATTGTTACTTTTAAAGCTTTCTCAGAAGGAGTAAACAGCTAAAACAGAATGTAAGAGGAATGCTTTAGCTTACACTGTTTCTATCAAGCAAATGACCTTTTTTCATCATTATCATAATGGTATGAAGGATTATGTTTAGTTTTAGAACCTTATTCACTCAACAACGTTTTGACCATTATTGTTACTTTTAAAGCTTTCTCAGAAGGAGTAAACAGCTAAAACAGAATGTAAGAGGAATGCTTTAGCTTACACTGTTTCTATCAAGCAAATGACCTTTTTTCATCATTATCATAATGGTATGAAGGATTATGTTTAGTTTTAGAACCTTATTCACTCAACAACGTTTTGACCATTATTGTTACTTTTAAAGCTTTTTCAGAAGGAGTAAACAGCTAAAACGGACTGTATGAAGAATGCTTTAGCTTACACTGTTTCTATCAAGCAAATGACCTTTTTTCATCATTATCATAATGGTATGAAGGATTATGTTTAGTTTTAGAACCTTATTCACTCAACAACGTTTTGACCATTATTGTTACTTTTAAAGCTTTCTCAGAAGGAGTAAACAGCTAAAACAGAATGTAAGAGGAATGCTTTAGCTTACACTGTTTCTATCAAGCAAATGACCTTTTTTCATCATTATCATAATGGTATGAAGGATTATGTTTAGTTTTAGAACCTTATTCACTCAACAACGTTTTGACCATTATTGTTACTTTTAAAGCTTTCTCAGAAGGAGTAAACAGCTAAAACGGACTGTATGAAGAATGCTTTAGCTTACACTGTTTCTATCAAGCAAATGACCTTTTTTCATCATTATCATAATGGTATGAAGGATTATGTTTAGTTTTAGAACCTTATTCACTCAACAACGTTTTGACCATTATTGTTACTTTTAAAGCTTTTGCAGAAGGAGTAAACAGCTAAAACAGAATGTATGAAGAAGGCTTTAGCTTACACTGTTTCTATCAAGCAAATGACCTTTTTTCATCATTATCATAATGGTATGAAGGATTATGTTTAGTTTTAGAACCAGATTCACTCAACAACGTCTTGACCATTTTTTTTACTGTCAAAGCTCTTGCAGAAGGAGTAAACAGCTAAAACGGAATTTAAGAGGAATGTTTAGCTTACACTGTTTCTATCAAGCAAATGACCTTTTTTCATCATTATCATAATGGTATGAAGGATTATGTTTAGTTTTAGAACCTTATTCACTCAACAACGTTTTGACCATTTTTGTTACTTTTAAAGCTTTTGCAGACGGAGTAAACAGCTAAAACGGAATTTAAGAGGAATGCTTTAGCTTACACTGTTTCTATCAAGCAAATGACCTTTTTTCATCATTATCATAATGGTATGAAGGATTATGTTTAGTTTTAGAACCTTATTCACTCAACAACGTTTTGACCATTATTGTTACTTTTAAAGCTTTTGCAGAAGGAGTAAACAGCTAAAACAGAATGTATGAAGAAGGCTTTAGCTTACACTGTTTCTATCAAGCAAATGACCTTTTTTCATCATTATCATAATGGTATGAAGGATTATGTTTAGTTTTAGAACCTTATTCACTCAACAACGTTTTGACCAGTATTGTTACTTTTAAAGCTTTCTCAGAAGGAGTAAACAGCTAAAACAGAATGTAAGAGGAATGCTTTAGCTTACACTGTTTCTATCAAGCAAATGACCTTTTTTCATCATTATCATAATGGTATGAAGGATTATGTTTAGTTTTAGAACCTTATTCACTCAACAACGTTTTGACCATTATTGTTACTTTTAAAGCTTTCTCAGAAGGAGTAAACAGCTAAAACAGAATGTATGAAGAAGGCTTTAGCTTACACTGTTTCTATCAAGCAAATGACCTTTTTTCATCATTATCATAATGGTATGAAGGATTATGTTTAGTTTTAGAACCTTATTCACTCAACAACGTTTTGACCATTATTGTTACTTTTAAAGCTTTCTCAGAAGGAGTAAACAGCTAAAACAGAATGTAAGAGGAATGCTTTAGCTTACACTGTTTCTATCAAGCAAATGACCTTTTTTCATCATTATCATAATGGTATGAAGGATTATGTTTAGTTTTAGAACCTTATTCACTCAACAACGTTTTGACCATTATTGTTACTTTTAAAGCTTTTTCAGAAGGAGTAAACAGCTAAAACGGACTGTATGAAGAATGCTTTAGCTTACACTGTTTCTATCAAGCAAATGACCTTTTTTCATCATTATCATAATGGTATGAAGGATTATGTTTAGTTTCAGAACCTTATTCACTCAACAACGTTTTGACCATTATTGTTACTTTTAAAGCTTTCTCAGAAGGAGTAAACAGCTAAAACAGAATGTAAGAGGAATGCTTTAGCTTACACTGTTTCTATCAAGCAAATGACCTTTTTTCATCATTATCATAATGGTATGAAGGATTATGTTTAGTTTTAGAACCTTATTCACTCAACAACGTTTTGACCATTATTGTTACTTTTAAAGCTTTCTCAGAAGGAGTAAACAGCTAAAACAGAATGTAAGAGGAATGCTTTAGCTTACACTGTTTCTATCAAGCAAATGACCTTTTTTCATCATTATCATAATGGTATGAAGGATTATGTTTAGTTTTAGAACCTTATTCACTCAACAACGTTTTGACCATTATTGTTACTTTTAAAGCTTTTTCAGAAGGAGTAAACAGCTAAAACGGACTGTATGAAGAATGCTTTAGCTTACACTGTTTCTATCAAGCAAATGACCTTTTTTCATCATTATCATAATGGTATGAAGGATTATGTTTAGTTTTAGAACCTTATTCACTCAACAACGTTTTGACCATTATTGTTACTTTTAAAGCTTTCTCAGAAGGAGTAAACAGCTAAAACAGAATGTAAGAGGAATGCTTTAGCTTACACTGTTTCTATCAAGCAAATGACCTTTTTTCATCATTATCATAATGGTATGAAGGATTATGTTTAGTTTTAGAACCTTATTCACTCAACAACGTTTTGACCATTATTGTTACTTTTAAAGCTTTTGCAGAAGGAGTAAACAGCTAAAACAGAATGTATGAAGAAGGCTTTAGCTTACACTGTTTCTATCAAGCAAATGACCTTTTTTCATCATTATCATAATGGTATGAAGGATTATGTTTAGTTTTAGAACCTTATTCACTCAACAACGTTTTGACCATTATTGTTACTTTTAAAGCTTTCTCAGAAGGAGTAAACAGCTAAAACAGAATGTAAGAGGAATGCTTTAGCTTACACTGTTTCTATCAAGCAAATGACCTTTTTTCATCATTATCATAATGGTATGAAGGATTATGTTTAGTTTTAGAACCTTATTCACTCAACAACGTTTTGACCATTATTGTTACTTTTAAAGCTTTTTCAGAAGGAGTAAACAGCTAAAACGGACTGTATGAAGAATGCTTTAGCTTACACTGTTTCTATCAAGCAAATGACCTTTTTTCATCATTATCATAATGGTATGAAGGATTATGTTTAGTTTTAGAACCTTATTCACTCAACAACGTTTTGACCAGTATTGTTACTTTTAAAGCTTTCTCAGAAGGAGTAAACAGCTAAAACAGAATGTAAGAGGAATGCTTTAGCTTACACTGTTTCTATCAAGCAAATTACCTTTTTTCATCATTATCATAATGGTATGAAGGATTATGTTTAGTTTTAGAACCTTATTCACTCAACAACGTTTTGACCATTATTGTTACTTTTAAAGCTTTTTCAGAAGGAGTAAACAGCTAAAACGGACTGTATGAAGAATGCTTTAGCTTACACTGTTTCTATCAAGCAAATGACCTTTTTTCATCATTATCATAATGGTATAAAGGATTATGTTTAGTTTTAGAACCTTATTCACTCAACAACGTTTTGACCATTATTGTTACTTTTAAAGCTTTCTCAGAAGGAGTAAACAGCTAAAACAGAATGTATGAAGAAGGCTTTAGCTTACACTGTTTCTATCAAGCAAATGACCTTTTTTCATCATTATCATAATGGTATGAAGGATTATGTTTAGTTTTAGAACCTTATTCACTCAACAACGTTTTGACCAGTATTGTTACTTTTAAAGCTTTCTCAGAAGGAGTAAACAGCTAAAACAGAATGTAAGAGGAATGCTTTAGCTTACACTGTTTCTATCAAGCAAATGACCTTTTTTCATCATTATCATAATGGTATGAAGGATTATGTTTAGTTTTAGAACCTTATTCACTCAACAACGTTTTGACCATTATTGTTACTTTTAAAGCTTTTTCAGAAGGAGTAAACAGCTAAAACGGACTGTATGAAGAATGCTTTAGCTTACACTGTTTCTATCAAGCAAATGACCTTTTTTCATCATTATCATAATGGTATGAAGGATTATGTTTAGTTTTAGAACCTTATTCACTCAACAACGTTTTGACCATTATTGTTACTTTTAAAGCTTTCTCAGAAGGAGTAAACAGCTAAAACAGAATGTATGAAGAAGGCTTTAGCTTACACTGTTTCTATCAAGCAAATTACCTTTTTTCATCATTATCATAATGGTATGAAGGATTATGTTTAGTTTTAGAACCTTATTCACTCAACAACGTTTTGACCATTATTGTTACTTTTAAAGCTTTCTCAGAAGGAGTAAACAGCTAAAACAGAATGTAAGAGGAATGCTTTAGCTTACACTGTTTCTATCAAGCAAATGACCTTTTTTCATCATTATCATAATGGTATGAAGGATTATGTTTAGTTTTAGAACCTTATTCACTCAACAACGTTTTGACCATTATTGTTACTTTTAAAGCTTTCTCAGAAGGAGTAAACAGCTAAAACAGAATGTAAGAGGAATGCTTTAGCTTACACTGTTTCTATCAAGCAAATGACCTTTTTTCATCATTATCATAATGGTATGAAGGATTATGTTTAGTTTTAGAACCTTATTCACTCAACAACGTTTTGACCATTATTGTTACTTTTAAAGCTTTTTCAGAAGGAGTAAACAGCTAAAACGGACTGTATGAAGAATGCTTTAGCTTACACTGTTTCTATCAAGCAAATGACCTTTTTTCATCATTATCATAATGGTATGAAGGATTATGTTTAGTTTTAGAACCTTATTCACTCAACAACGTTTTGACCATTATTGTTACTTTTAAAGCTTTCTCAGAAGGAGTAAACAGCTAAAACAGAATGTAAGAGGAATGCTTTAGCTTACACTGTTTCTATCAAGCAAATGACCTTTTTTCATCATTATCATAATGGTATGAAGGATTATGTTTAGTTTTAGAACCTTATTCACTCAACAACGTTTTGACCATTATTGTTACTTTTAAAGCTTTTGCAGAAGGAGTAAACAGCTAAAACAGAATGTATGAAGAAGGCTTTAGCTTACACTGTTTCTATCAAGCAAATGACCTTTTTTCATCATTATCATAATGGTATGAAGGATTATGTTTAGTTTTAGAACCTTATTCACTCAACAACGTTTTGACCATTATTGTTACTTTTAAAGCTTTCTCAGAAGGAGTAAACAGCTAAAACAGAATGTAAGAGGAATGCTTTAGCTTACACTGTTTCTATCAAGCAAATTACCTTTTTTCAACATTATCATTATGGTATGAAGGATTATGTTTAGTTTTAGAACCAGATTCACTCAACAACGTCTTGACCATTTTTGTTACTGTCAAAGCTCTTGCAGAAAGAGTAAACAGCTAAAACGGAATTTAAGAGAAATGTTTAGCTTACACTGTTTCTATCAAGCAAATGACCTTTTTTCATCATTATCATAATGGTATGAAGGATTATGTTTAGTTTTAGAACCTTATTCACTCAACAACGTTTTGACCATTATTGTTACTTTTAAAGCTTTTGCAGAAGGAGTAAACAGCTAAAACAGAATGTATGAAGAAGGCTTTAGCTTACACTGTTTCTATCAAGCAAATGACCTTTTTTCATCATTATCATAATGGTATGAAGGATTATGTTTAGTTTTAGAACCTTATTCACTCAACAACGTTTTGACCATTATTGTTACTTTTAAAGCTTTCTCAGAAGGAGTAAACAGCTAAAACAGAATGTAAGAGGAATGCTTTAGCTTACACTGTTTCTATCAAGCAAATGACCTTTTTTCATCATTATCATAATGGTATGAAGGATTATGTTTAGTTTTAGAACCTTATTCACTCAACAACGTTTTGACCATTATTGTTACTTTTAAAGCTTTTTCAGAAGGAGTAAACAGCTAAAACGGACTGCATGAAGAATGCTTTAGCTTACACTGTTTCTATCAAGCAAATGACCTTTTTTCATCATTATCATAATGGTATGAAGGATTATGTTTAGTTTTAGAACCTTATTCACTCAACAACGTTTTGACCAGTATTGTTACTTTTAAAGCTTTCTCAGAAGGAGTAAACAGCTAAAACAGAATGTAAGAGGAATGCTTTAGCTTACACTGTTTCTATCAAGCAAATTACCTTTTTTCATCATTATCATAATGGTATGAAGGATTATGTTTAGTTTTAGAACCTTATTCACTCAACAACGTTTTGACCATTATTGTTACTTTTAAAGCTTTCTCAGAAGGAGTAAACAGCTAAAACAGAATGTAAGAGGAATGCTTTAGCTTACACTGTTTCTATCAAGCAAATGACCTTTTTTCATCATTATCATAATGGTATGAAGGATTATGTTTAGTTTTAGAACCTTATTCACTCAACAACGTTTTGACCATTATTGTTACTTTTAAAGCTTTTGCAGAAGGAGTAAACAGCTAAAACGGACTGTATGAAGAATGCTTTAGCTTACACTGTTTCTATCAAGCAAATGACCTTTTTTCATCATTATCATAATGGTATGAAGGATTATGTTTAGTTTTAGAACCTTATTCACTCAACAACGTTTTGACCAGTATTGTTACTTTTAAAGCTTTCTCAGAAGGAGTAAACAGCTAAAACAGAATGTAAGAGGAATGCTTTAGCTTACACTGTTTCTATCAAGCAAATTACCTTTTTTCATCATTATCATAATGGTATGAAGGATTATGTTTAGTTTTAGAACCTTATTCACTCAACAACGTTTTGACCATTATTGTTACTTTTAAAGCTTTCTCAGAAGGAGTAAACAGCTAAAACAGAATGTAAGAGGAATGCTTTAGCTTACACTGTTTCTATCAAGCAAATGACCTTTTTTCATCATTATCATAATGGTATGAAGGATTATGTTTAGTTTTAGAACTTATTCACTCAAAGGAACTTATTCACTCAACAACGTTTTGACCATTATTGTTACTTTTAAAGCTTTCTCAGAAGGAGTAAACAGCTAAAACAGAATGTAAGAGGAATGCTTTAGCTTACACTGTTTCTATCAAGCAAATGACCTTTTTTCATCATTATCATAATGGTATGAAGGATTATGTTTAGTTTTAGAACCTTATTCACTCAACAACGTTTTGACCATTATTGTTACTTTTAAAGCTTTTTCAGAAGGAGTAAACAGCTAAAACGGACTGTATGAAGAATGCTTTAGCTTACACTGTTTCTATCAAGCAAATGACCTTTTTTCATCATTATCATAATGGTATGAAGGATTATGTTTAGTTTTAGAACCTTATTCACTCAACAACGTTTTGACCATTATTGTTACTTTTAAAGCTTTCTCAGAAGGAGTAAACAGCTAAAACAGAATGTAAGAGGAATGCTTTAGCTTACACTGTTTCTATCAAGCAAATGACCTTTTTTCATCATTATCATAATGGTATGAAGGATTATGTTTAGTTTTAGAACCTTATTCACTCAACAACGTTTTGACCATTATTGTTACTTTTAAAGCTTTTGCAGAAGGAGTAAACAGCTAAAACAGAATGTATGAAGAAGGCTTTAGCTTACACTGTTTCTATCAAGCAAATGACCTTTTTTCATCATTATCATAATGGTATGAAGGATTATGTTTACTTTTAGAACCAGATTCACTCAACAACGTTTTGACCATTTTTGTTACTTCCAAAGCTTTTCCAGAAGGAGTAAACAGCTAAAACGAATTTAAGAGGAATGTTTAGCTTACACTGTTTCTATCAAGCAAATGACCTTTTTTCATCATTATCATAATGGTATGAAGGATTATGTTTAGTTTTAGAACCAGATTCACTCAACAACGTCTTGACCATTATTGTTACTTTTAAAGCTTTTGCAGAAGAAGTAAACAGCTAAAACGGACTGTATGAAGAATGCTTTAGCTTACACTGTTTCTATCAAGCAAATGACCTTTTTTCATCATTATCATAATGGTATGAAGGATTATGTTTAGTTTTAGAACCTTATTCACTCATCAACGTTTTGACCATTTTTGTTACTTTCAAAGCTCTTGCAAAAGTAGTAAACAGCTAAAACAGACTGTAAGAGGATTGCTTTAGCTTACACTGTTTCTATCAAGCAAATTACCTTTTTTCAACATTATCATTATGGTATGAAGGATTATGTTTAGTTTTAGAACCAGATTCACTCAACAACGTCTTGACCATTTTTGTTACTGTCAAAGCTCTTGCAGAAGGAGTAAACAGCTAAAACGGAATTTAAGAGAAATGTTTAGCTTACACTGTTTCTATCAAGCAAATGACCTTTTTTCATCATTATCATAATGGTATGAAGGATTATGTTTACTTTTAGAACCTTATTCACTCAACAACGTTTTGACCATTATTGTTACTTTTAAAGCTTTTGCAGAAGGAGTAAACAGCTAAAACAGAATGTATGAAGAAGGCTTTAGCTTACACTGTTTCTATCAAGCAAATGACCTTTTTTCATCATTATCATAATGGTATGAAGGATTATGTTTAGTTTTAGAACCTTATTCACTCAACAACGTTTTGACCATTATTGTTACTTTTAAAGCTTTCTCAGAAGGAGTAAACAGCTAAAACAGAATGTAAGAGGAATGCTTTAGCTTACACTGTTTCTATCAAGCAAATGACCTTTTTTCATCATTATCATAATGGTATGAAGGATTATGTTTAGTTTTAGAACCTTATTCACTCAACAACGTTTTGACCATTATTGTTACTTTTAAAGCTTTTTCAGAAGGAGTAAACAGCTAAAACGGACTGTATGAAGAATGCTTTAGCTTACACTGTTTCTATCAAGCAAATGACCTTTTTTCATCATTATCATAATGGTATGAAGGATTATGTTTAGTTTTAGAACCTTATTCACTCAACAACGTTTTGACCATTATTGTTACTTTTAAAGCTTTCTCAGAAGGAGTAAACAGCTAAAACAGAATGTAAGAGGAATGCTTTAGCTTACACTGTTTCTATCAAGCAAATGACCTTTTTTCATCATTATCATAATGGTATGAAGGATTATGTTTAGTTTTAGAACCTTATTCACTCAACAACGTTTTGACCATTATTGTTACTTTTAAAGCTTTTGCAGAAGGAGTAAACAGCTAAAACAGAATGTATGAAGAAGGCTTTAGCTTACACTGTTTCTATCAAGCAAATGACCTTTTTTCATCATTATCATAATGGTATGAAGGATTATGTTTAGTTTTAGAACCTTATTCACTCAACAACGTTTTGACCATTATTGTTACTTTTAAAGCTTTCTCAGAAGGAGTAAACAGCTAAAACAGAATGTAAGAGGAATGCTTTAGCTTACACTGTTTCTATCAAGCAAATTACCTTTTTTCAACATTATCATTATGGTATGAAGGATTATGTTTAGTTTTAGAACCAGATTCACTCAACAACGTCTTGACCATTTTTGTTACTGTCAAAGCTCTTGCAGAAAGAGTAAACAGCTAAAACGGAATTTAAGAGAAATGTTTAGCTTACACTGTTTCTATCAAGCAAATGACCTTTTTTCATCATTATCATAATGGTATGAAGGATTATGTTTAGTTTTAGAACCTTATTCACTCAACAACGTTTTGACCATTATTGTTACTTTTAAAGCTTTTGCAGAAGGAGTAAACAGCTAAAACAGAATGTATGAAGAAGGCTTTAGCTTACACTGTTTCTATCAAGCAAATGACCTTTTTTCATCATTATCATAATGGTATGAAGGATTATGTTTAGTTTTAGAACCTTATTCACTCAACAACGTTTTGACCATTATTGTTACTTTTAAAGCTTTCTCAGAAGGAGTAAACAGCTAAAACAGAATGTAAGAGGAATGCTTTAGCTTACACTGTTTCTATCAAGCAAATGACCTTTTTTCATCATTATCATAATGGTATGAAGGATTATGTTTAGTTTTAGAACCTTATTCACTCAACAACGTTTTGACCATTATTGTTACTTTTAAAGCTTTTTCAGAAGGAGTAAACAGCTAAAACGGACTGTATGAAGAATGCTTTAGCTTACACTGTTTCTATCAAGCAAATGACCTTTTTTCATCATTATCATAATGGTATGAAGGATTATGTTTAGTTTTAGAACCTTATTCACTCAACAACGTTTTGACCAGTATTGTTACTTTTAAAGCTTTCTCAGAAGGAGTAAACAGCTAAAACAGAATGTAAGAGGAATGCTTTAGCTTACACTGTTTCTATCAAGCAAATTACCTTTTTTCATCATTATCATAATGGTATGAAGGATTATGTTTAGTTTTAGAACCTTATTCACTCAACAACGTTTTGACCATTATTGTTACTTTTAAAGCTTTCTCAGAAGGAGTAAACAGCTAAAACAGAATGTAAGAGGAATGCTTTAGCTTACACTGTTTCTATCAAGCAAATGACCTTTTTTCATCATTATCATAATGGTATGAAGGATTATGTTTAGTTTTAGAACCTTATTCACTCAACAACGTTTTGACCATTATTGTTACTTTTAAAGCTTTTGCAGAAGGAGTAAACAGCTAAAACGGACTGTATGAAGAATGCTTTAGCTTACACTGTTTCTATCAAGCAAATGACCTTTTTTCATCATTATCATAATGGTATGAAGGATTATGTTTAGTTTTAGAACCTTATTCACTCAACAACGTTTTGACCAGTATTGTTACTTTTAAAGCTTTCTCAGAAGGAGTAAACAGCTAAAACAGAATGTAAGAGGAATGCTTTAGCTTACACTGTTTCTATCAAGCAAATTACCTTTTTTCATCATTATCATAATGGTATGAAGGATTATGTTTAGTTTTAGAACCTTATTCACTCAACAACGTTTTGACCATTATTGTTACTTTTAAAGCTTTCTCAGAAGGAGTAAACAGCTAAAACAGAATGTAAGAGGAATGCTTTAGCTTACACTGTTTCTATCAAGCAAATGACCTTTTTTCATCATTATCATAATGGTATGAAGGATTATGTTTAGTTTTAGAACTTATTCACTCAAAGGAACTTATTCACTCAACAACGTTTTGACCATTATTGTTACTTTTAAAGCTTTCTCAGAAGGAGTAAACAGCTAAAACAGAATGTAAGAGGAATGCTTTAGCTTACACTGTTTCTATCAAGCAAATGACCTTTTTTCATCATTATCATAATGGTATGAAGGATTATGTTTAGTTTTAGAACCTTATTCACTCAACAACGTTTTGACCATTATTGTTACTTTTAAAGCTTTTTCAGAAGGAGTAAACAGCTAAAACGGACTGTATGAAGAATGCTTTAGCTTACACTGTTTCTATCAAGCAAATGACCTTTTTTCATCATTATCATAATGGTATGAAGGATTATGTTTAGTTTTAGAACCTTATTCACTCAACAACGTTTTGACCATTATTGTTACTTTTAAAGCTTTCTCAGAAGGAGTAAACAGCTAAAACAGAATGTAAGAGGAATGCTTTAGCTTACACTGTTTCTATCAAGCAAATGACCTTTTTTCATCATTATCATAATGGTATGAAGGATTATGTTTAGTTTTAGAACCTTATTCACTCAACAACGTTTTGACCATTATTGTTACTTTTAAAGCTTTTGCAGAAGGAGTAAACAGCTAAAACAGAATGTATGAAGAAGGCTTTAGCTTACACTGTTTCTATCAAGCAAATGACCTTTTTTCATCATTATCATAATGGTATGAAGGATTATGTTTACTTTTAGAACCAGATTCACTCAACAACGTTTTGACCATTTTTGTTACTTCCAAAGCTTTTCCAGAAGGAGTAAACAGCTAAAACGAATTTAAGAGGAATGTTTAGCTTACACTGTTTCTATCAAGCAAATGACCTTTTTTCATCATTATCATAATGGTATGAAGGATTATGTTTAGTTTTAGAACCAGATTCACTCAACAACGTCTTGACCATTATTGTTACTTTTAAAGCTTTTGCAGAAGAAGTAAACAGCTAAAACGGACTGTATGAAGAATGCTTTAGCTTACACTGTTTCTATCAAGCAAATGACCTTTTTTCATCATTATCATAATGGTATGAAGGATTATGTTTAGTTTTAGAACCTTATTCACTCATCAACGTTTTGACCATTTTTGTTACTTTCAAAGCTCTTGCAAAAGTAGTAAACAGCTAAAACAGACTGTAAGAGGATTGCTTTAGCTTACACTGTTTCTATCAAGCAAATTACCTTTTTTCAACATTATCATTATGGTATGAAGGATTATGTTTAGTTTTAGAACCAGATTCACTCAACAACGTCTTGACCATTTTTGTTACTGTCAAAGCTCTTGCAGAAGGAGTAAACAGCTAAAACGGAATTTAAGAGAAATGTTTAGCTTACACTGTTTCTATCAAGCAAATGACCTTTTTTCATCATTATCATAATGGTATGAAGGATTATGTTTACTTTTAGAACCTTATTCACTCAACAACGTTTTGACCATTTTTGTTACTTTTAAAGCTTTTGCAGACGGAGTAAACAGCTAAAACGGAATTTAAGAGGAATGCTTTAGCTTACACTGTTTCTATCAAGCAAATGACCTTTTTTCATCATTATCATAATGGTATGAAGGATTATGTTTAGTTTTAGAACCTTATTCACTCAACAACGTTTTGACCATTATTGTTACTTTTAAAGCTTTTTCAGAAGGAGTAAACAGCTAAAACGGACTGTATGAAGAATGCTTTAGCTTACACTGTTTCTATCAAGCAAATGACCTTTTTTCATCATTATCATAATGGTATGAAGGATTATGTTTAGTTTTAGAACCTTATTCACTCAACAACGTTTTGACCAGTATTGTTACTTTTAAAGCTTTCTCAGAAGGAGTAAACAGCTAAAACAGAATGTAAGAGGAATGCTTTAGCTTACACTGTTTCTATCAAGCAAATTACCTTTTTTCATCATTATCATAATGGTATGAAGGATTATGTTTAGTTTTAGAACCTTATTCACTCAACAACGTTTTGACCATTATTGTTACTTTTAAAGCTTTCTCAGAAGGAGTAAACAGCTAAAACAGAATGTAAGAGGAATGCTTTAGCTTACACTGTTTCTATCAAGCAAATGACCTTTTTTCATCATTATCATAATGGTATGAAGGATTATGTTTAGTTTTAGAACCTTATTCACTCAACAACGTTTTGACCATTATTGTTACTTTTAAAGCTTTTGCAGAAGGAGTAAACAGCTAAAACGGACTGTATGAAGAATGCTTTAGCTTACACTGTTTCTATCAAGCAAATGACCTTTTTTCATCATTATCATAATGGTATGAAGGATTATGTTTAGTTTTAGAACCTTATTCACTCAACAACGTTTTGACCAGTATTGTTACTTTTAAAGCTTTCTCAGAAGGAGTAAACAGCTAAAACAGAATGTAAGAGGAATGCTTTAGCTTACACTGTTTCTATCAAGCAAATTACCTTTTTTCATCATTATCATAATGGTATGAAGGATTATGTTTAGTTTTAGAACCTTATTCACTCAACAACGTTTTGACCATTATTGTTACTTTTAAAGCTTTCTCAGAAGGAGTAAACAGCTAAAACAGAATGTAAGAGGAATGCTTTAGCTTACACTGTTTCTATCAAGCAAATGACCTTTTTTCATCATTATCATAATGGTATGAAGGATTATGTTTAGTTTTAGAACTTATTCACTCAAAGGAACTTATTCACTCAACAACGTTTTGACCATTATTGTTACTTTTAAAGCTTTCTCAGAAGGAGTAAACAGCTAAAACAGAATGTAAGAGGAATGCTTTAGCTTACACTGTTTCTATCAAGCAAATGACCTTTTTTCATCATTATCATAATGGTATGAAGGATTATGTTTAGTTTTAGAACCTTATTCACTCAACAACGTTTTGACCATTATTGTTACTTTTAAAGCTTTTTCAGAAGGAGTAAACAGCTAAAACGGACTGTATGAAGAATGCTTTAGCTTACACTGTTTCTATCAAGCAAATGACCTTTTTTCATCATTATCATAATGGTATGAAGGATTATGTTTAGTTTTAGAACCTTATTCACTCAACAACGTTTTGACCATTATTGTTACTTTTAAAGCTTTCTCAGAAGGAGTAAACAGCTAAAACAGAATGTAAGAGGAATGCTTTAGCTTACACTGTTTCTATCAAGCAAATGACCTTTTTTCATCATTATCATAATGGTATGAAGGATTATGTTTAGTTTTAGAACCTTATTCACTCAACAACGTTTTGACCATTATTGTTACTTTTAAAGCTTTTTCAGAAGGAGTAAACAGCTAAAACGGACTGTATGAAGAATGCTTTAGCTTACACTGTTTCTATCAAGCAAATGACCTTTTTTCATCATTATCATAATGGTATGAAGGATTATGTTTAGTTTTAGAACCTTATTCACTCAACAACGTTTTGACCATTATTGTTACTTTTAAAGCTTTCTCAGAAGGAGTAAACAGCTAAAACAGAATGTAAGAGGAATGCTTTAGCTTACACTGTTTCTATCAAGCAAATGACCTTTTTTCATCATTATCATAATGGTATGAAGGATTATGTTTAGTTTTAGAACCTTATTCACTCAACAACGTTTTGACCATTATTGTTACTTTTAAAGCTTTTGCAGAAGGAGTAAACAGCTAAAACAGAATGTATGAAGAAGGCTTTAGCTTACACTGTTTCTATCAAGCAAATGACCTTTTTTCATCATTATCATAATGGTATGAAGGATTATGTTTAGTTTTAGAACCTTATTCACTCAACAACGTTTTGACCATTATTGTTACTTTTAAAGCTTTCTCAGAAGGAGTAAACAGCTAAAACAGAATGTAAGAGGAATGCTTTAGCTTACACTGTTTCTATCAAGCAAATTACCTTTTTTCAACATTATCATTATGGTATGAAGGATTATGTTTAGTTTTAGAACCAGATTCACTCAACAACGTCTTGACCATTTTTGTTACTGTCAAAGCTCTTGCAGAAAGAGTAAACAGCTAAAACGGAATTTAAGAGAAATGTTTAGCTTACACTGTTTCTATCAAGCAAATGACCTTTTTTCATCATTATCATAATGGTATGAAGGATTATGTTTAGTTTTAGAACCTTATTCACTCAACAACGTTTTGACCATTATTGTTACTTTTAAAGCTTTTGCAGAAGGAGTAAACAGCTAAAACAGAATGTATGAAGAAGGCTTTAGCTTACACTGTTTCTATCAAGCAAATGACCTTTTTTCATCATTATCATAATGGTATGAAGGATTATGTTTAGTTTTAGAACCTTATTCACTCAACAACGTTTTGACCATTATTGTTACTTTTAAAGCTTTCTCAGAAGGAGTAAACAGCTAAAACAGAATGTAAGAGGAATGCTTTAGCTTACACTGTTTCTATCAAGCAAATGACCTTTTTTCATCATTATCATAATGGTATGAAGGATTATGTTTAGTTTTAGAACCTTATTCACTCAACAACGTTTTGACCATTATTGTTACTTTTAAAGCTTTTTCAGAAGGAGTAAACAGCTAAAACGGACTGTATGAAGAATGCTTTAGCTTACACTGTTTCTATCAAGCAAATGACCTTTTTTCATCATTATCATAATGGTATGAAGGATTATGTTTAGTTTTAGAACCTTATTCACTCAACAACGTTTTGACCAGTATTGTTACTTTTAAAGCTTTCTCAGAAGGAGTAAACAGCTAAAACAGAATGTAAGAGGAATGCTTTAGCTTACACTGTTTCTATCAAGCAAATTACCTTTTTTCATCATTATCATAATGGTATGAAGGATTATGTTTAGTTTTAGAACCTTATTCACTCAACAACGTTTTGACCATTATTGTTACTTTTAAAGCTTTCTCAGAAGGAGTAAACAGCTAAAACAGAATGTAAGAGGAATGCTTTAGCTTACACTGTTTCTATCAAGCAAATGACCTTTTTTCATCATTATCATAATGGTATGAAGGATTATGTTTAGTTTTAGAACCTTATTCACTCAACAACGTTTTGACCATTATTGTTACTTTTAAAGCTTTTGCAGAAGGAGTAAACAGCTAAAACGGACTGTATGAAGAATGCTTTAGCTTACACTGTTTCTATCAAGCAAATGACCTTTTTTCATCATTATCATAATGGTATGAAGGATTATGTTTAGTTTTAGAACCTTATTCACTCAACAACGTTTTGACCAGTATTGTTACTTTTAAAGCTTTCTCAGAAGGAGTAAACAGCTAAAACAGAATGTAAGAGGAATGCTTTAGCTTACACTGTTTCTATCAAGCAAATTACCTTTTTTCATCATTATCATAATGGTATGAAGGATTATGTTTAGTTTTAGAACCTTATTCACTCAACAACGTTTTGACCATTATTGTTACTTTTAAAGCTTTCTCAGAAGGAGTAAACAGCTAAAACAGAATGTAAGAGGAATGCTTTAGCTTACACTGTTTCTATCAAGCAAATGACCTTTTTTCATCATTATCATAATGGTATGAAGGATTATGTTTAGTTTTAGAACTTATTCACTCAAAGGAACTTATTCACTCAACAACGTTTTGACCATTATTGTTACTTTTAAAGCTTTCTCAGAAGGAGTAAACAGCTAAAACAGAATGTAAGAGGAATGCTTTAGCTTACACTGTTTCTATCAAGCAAATGACCTTTTTTCATCATTATCATAATGGTATGAAGGATTATGTTTAGTTTTAGAACCTTATTCACTCAACAACGTTTTGACCATTATTGTTACTTTTAAAGCTTTTTCAGAAGGAGTAAACAGCTAAAACGGACTGTATGAAGAATGCTTTAGCTTACACTGTTTCTATCAAGCAAATGACCTTTTTTCATCATTATCATAATGGTATGAAGGATTATGTTTAGTTTTAGAACCTTATTCACTCAACAACGTTTTGACCATTATTGTTACTTTTAAAGCTTTCTCAGAAGGAGTAAACAGCTAAAACAGAATGTAAGAGGAATGCTTTAGCTTACACTGTTTCTATCAAGCAAATGACCTTTTTTCATCATTATCATAATGGTATGAAGGATTATGTTTAGTTTTAGAACCTTATTCACTCAACAACGTTTTGACCATTATTGTTACTTTTAAAGCTTTTGCAGAAGGAGTAAACAGCTAAAACAGAATGTATGAAGAAGGCTTTAGCTTACACTGTTTCTATCAAGCAAATGACCTTTTTTCATCATTATCATAATGGTATGAAGGATTATGTTTACTTTTAGAACCAGATTCACTCAACAACGTTTTGACCATTTTTGTTACTTCCAAAGCTTTTCCAGAAGGAGTAAACAGCTAAAACGAATTTAAGAGGAATGTTTAGCTTACACTGTTTCTATCAAGCAAATGACCTTTTTTCATCATTATCATAATGGTATGAAGGATTATGTTTAGTTTTAGAACCAGATTCACTCAACAACGTCTTGACCATTATTGTTACTTTTAAAGCTTTTGCAGAAGAAGTAAACAGCTAAAACGGACTGTATGAAGAATGCTTTAGCTTACACTGTTTCTATCAAGCAAATGACCTTTTTTCATCATTATCATAATGGTATGAAGGATTATGTTTAGTTTTAGAACCTTATTCACTCATCAACGTTTTGACCATTTTTGTTACTTTCAAAGCTCTTGCAAAAGTAGTAAACAGCTAAAACAGACTGTAAGAGGATTGCTTTAGCTTACACTGTTTCTATCAAGCAAATTACCTTTTTTCAACATTATCATTATGGTATGAAGGATTATGTTTAGTTTTAGAACCAGATTCACTCAACAACGTCTTGACCATTTTTGTTACTGTCAAAGCTCTTGCAGAAGGAGTAAACAGCTAAAACGGAATTTAAGAGAAATGTTTAGCTTACACTGTTTCTATCAAGCAAATGACCTTTTTTCATCATTATCATAATGGTATGAAGGATTATGTTTACTTTTAGAACCTTATTCACTCAACAACGTTTTGACCATTTTTGTTACTTTTAAAGCTTTTGCAGACGGAGTAAACAGCTAAAACGGAATTTAAGAGGAATGCTTTAGCTTACACTGTTTCTATCAAGCAAATGACCTTTTTTCATCATTATCATAATGGTATGAAGGATTATGTTTAGTTTTAGAACCTTATTCACTCAACAACGTTTTGACCATTATTGTTACTTTTAAAGCTTTTGCAGAAGGAGTAAACAGCTAAAACAGAATGTATGAAGAAGGCTTTAGCTTACACTGTTTCTATCAAGCAAATGACCTTTTTTCATCATTATCATAATGGTATGAAGGATTATGTTTAGTTTTAGAACTTTATTCACTCAACAACGTTTTGACCAGTATTGTTACTTTTAAAGCTTTCTCAGAAGGAGTAAACAGCTAAAACAGAATGTAAGAGGAATGCTTTAGCTTACACTGTTTCTATCAAGCAAATTACCTTTTTTCATCATTATCATAATGGTATGAAGGATTATGTTTAGTTTTAGAACCTTATTCACTCAACAACGTTTTGACCATTATTGTTACTTTTAAAGCTTTTTCAGAAGGAGTAAACAGCTAAAACGGACTGTATGAAGAATGCTTTAGCTTACACTGTTTCTATCAAGCAAATGACCTTTTTTCATCATTATCATAATGGTATGAAGGATTATGTTTAGTTTTAGAACCTTATTCACTCAACAACGTTTTGACCATTATTGTTACTTTTAAAGCTTTCTCAGAAGGAGTAAACAGCTAAAACAGAATGTATGAAGAAGGCTTTAGCTTACACTGTTTCTATCAAGCAAATGACCTTTTTTCATCATTATCATAATGGTATGAAGGATTATGTTTAGTTTTAGAACCTTATTCACTCAACAACGTTTTGACCATTATTGTTACTTTTAAAGCTTTCTCAGAAGGAGTAAACAGCTAAAACAGAATGTAAGAGGAATGCTTTAGCTTACACTGTTTCTATCAAGCAAATTACCTTTTTTCATCATTATCATTATGGTATAAAGGATTGTTTAGTTTCAGAACCAGATTCACTCAACAACGTTTTAAACATTATTGTTACTTTCAAAGCTCTTGCAGAAGGAGAAAACAGCTAAAACAGACTGTATGAAGAATGCTTTAACTTACACTGTTTCAATCAAGCAAATTACCTTTTTTCAACATTATCATTATGGTATGAAGGATTATGTTTAGTTTTAGAATCAGATTCACTCAACAACGTTTTGACCATTTTTGTTACCTTCAAAGCTCTTGCAAAAGGAGTAAACAGCTAAAACAGACTGTAAGAGGATTGCTTTAGCTTACACTGTTTCTATCAAGCAAATGACCTTTTTTCATCATTATCATTATGGTATGAAGGATTATGTTTAGTTTTAGAACCAGATTCACTCAACAACGTCTTGACCATTATTGTTACTTTTAAAGCTTTCTCAGAAGGAGTAAACAGCTAAAACAGAATGTAAGAGGAATGCTTTAGCTTACACTGTTTCTATCAAGCAAATGACCTTTTTTCATCATTATCATAATGGTATGAAGGATTATGTTTAGTTTTAGAACCTTATTCACTCAACAACGTCTTGACCATTTTTTTTACTGTCAAAGCTCTTGCAGAAGGAGTAAACAGCTAAAACGGAATTTAAGAGGAATGTTTAGCTTACACTGTTTCTATCAAGCAAATGACCTTTTTTCATCATTATCATAATGGTATGAAGGATTATGTTTACTTTTAGAACCAGATTCACTCAACAACGTTTTGACCATTTTTGTTACTTCCAAAGCTTTTCCAGAAGGAGTAAACAGCTAAAACGAATTTAAGAGGAATGTTTAGCTTACACTGTTTCTATCAAGCAAATGACCTTTTTTCATCATTATCATAATGGTATGAAGGATTATGTTTAGTTTTAGAACCAGATTCACTCAACAACGTCTTGACCATTATTGTTACTTTTAAAGCTTTTGCAGAAGAAGTAAACAGCTAAAACGGACTGTATGAAGAATGCTTTAGCTTACACTGTTTCTATCAAGCAAATGACCTTTTTTCATCATTATCATAATGGTATGAAGGATTATGTTTAGTTTTAGAACCTTATTCACTCATCAACGTTTTGACCATTTTTGTTACTTTCAAAGCTCTTGCAAAAGTAGTAAACAGCTAAAACAGACTGTAAGAGGATTGCTTTAGCTTACACTGTTTCTATCAAGCAAATTACCTTTTTTCAACATTATCATTATGGTATGAAGGATTATGTTTAGTTTTAGAACCAGATTCACTCAACAACGTCTTGACCATTTTTGTTACTGTCAAAGCTCTTGCAGAAGGAGTAAACAGCTAAAACGGAATTTAAGAGAAATGTTTAGCTTACACTGTTTCTATCAAGCAAATGACCTTTTTTCATCATTATCATAATGGTATGAAGGATTATGTTTACTTTTAGAACCTTATTCACTCAACAACGTTTTGACCATTTTTGTTACTTTTAAAGCTTTTGCAGACGGAGTAAACAGCTAAAACGGAATTTAAGAGGAATGCTTTAGCTTACACTGTTTCTATCAAGCAAATGACCTTTTTTCATCATTATCATAATGGTATGAAGGATTATGTTTAGTTTTAGAACCTTATTCACTCAACAACGTTTTGACCATTATTGTTACTTTTAAAGCTTTCTCAGAAGGAGTAAACAGCTAAAACAGAATGTATGAAGAAGGCTTTAGCTTACACTGTTTCTATCAAGCAAATGACCTTTTTTCATCATTATCATAATGGTATGAAGGATTATGTTTAGTTTTAGAACCTTATTCACTCAACAACGTTTTGACCATTATTGTTACTTTTAAAGCTTTCTCAGAAGGAGTAAACAGCTAAAACAGAATGTAAGAGGAATGCTTTAGCTTACACTGTTTCTATCAAGCAAATGACCTTTTTTCATCATTATCATAATGGTATGAAGGATTATGTTTAGT
The DNA here is from genome assembly GCF_949316345.1 of Pungitius pungitius. NCBI lineage: Eukaryota > Metazoa > Chordata > Actinopteri > Perciformes > Gasterosteidae > Pungitius > Pungitius pungitius. Next base: position 24,184,818 of record NC_084901.1, on the reverse strand, counting down.
TTTAGAACCTTATTCACTCAACAACGTTTTGACCATTATTGTTACTTTTAAAGCTTTCTCAGAAGGAGTAAACAGCTAAAACAGAATGTATGAAGAAGGCTTTAGCTTACACTGTTTCTATCAAGCAAATGACCTTTTTTCATCATTATCATAATGGTATGAAGGATTATGTTTAGTTTTAGAACCTTATTCACTCAACAACGTTTTGACCATTATTGTTACTTTTAAAGCTTTCTCAGAAGGAGTAAACAGCTAAAACAGAATGTAAGAGGAATGCTTTAGCTTACACTGTTTCTATCAAGCAAATGACCTTTTTTCATCATTATCATAATGGTATGAAGGATTATGTTTAGTTTTAGAACCTTATTCACTCAACAACGTCTTGACCATTTTTTTTACTGTCAAAGCTCTTGCAGAAGGAGTAAACAGCTAAAACGGAATTTAAGAGGAATGTTTAGCTTACACTGTTTCTATCAAGCAAATGACCTTTTTTCATCATTATCATAATGGTATGAAGGATTATGTTTACTTTTAGAACCAGATTCACTCAACAACGTTTTGACCATTTTTGTTACTTCCAAAGCTTTTCCAGAAGGAGTAAACAGCTAAAACGAATTTAAGAGGAATGTTTAGCTTACACTGTTTCTATCAAGCAAATGACCTTTTTTCATCATTATCATAATGGTATGAAGGATTATGTTTAGTTTTAGAACCAGATTCACTCAACAACGTCTTGACCATTATTGTTACTTTTAAAGCTTTTGCAGAAGAAGTAAACAGCTAAAACGGACTGTATGAAGAATGCTTTAGCTTACACTGTTTCTATCAAGCAAATGACCTTTTTTCATCATTATCATAATGGTATGAAGGATTATGTTTAGTTTTAGAACCAGATTCACTCAACAACGTCTTGACCATTATTGTTACTTTTAAAGCTTTTGCAGAAGAAGTAAACAGCTAAAACGGACTGTATGAAGAATGCTTTAGCTTACACTGTTTCTATCAAGCAAATGACCTTTTTTCATCATTATCATAATGGTATGAAGGATTATGTTTAGTTTTAGAACCTTATTCACTCATCAACGTTTTGACCATTTTTGTTACTTTCAAAGCTCTTGCAAAAGTAGTAAACAGCTAAAACAGACTGTAAGAGGATTGCTTTAGCTTACACTGTTTCTATCAAGCAAATTACCTTTTTTCAACATTATCATTATGGTATGAAGGATTATGTTTAGTTTTAGAACCAGATTCACTCAACAACGTCTTGACCATTTTTGTTACTGTCAAAGCTCTTGCAGAAGGAGTAAACAGCTAAAACGGAATTTAAGAGAAATGTTTAGCTTACACTGTTTCTATCAAGCAAATGACCTTTTTTCATCATTATCATAATGGTATGAAGGATTATGTTTACTTTTAGAACCTTATTCACTCAACAACGTTTTGACCATTTTTGTTACTTTTAAAGCTTTTGCAGACGGAGTAAACAGCTAAAACGGAATTTAAGAGGAATGCTTTAGCTTACACTGTTTCTATCAAGCAAATGACCTTTTTTCATCATTATCATAATGGTATGAAGGATTATGTTTAGTTTTAGAACCTTATTCACTCAACAACGTTTTGACCATTATTGTTACTTTTAAAGCTTTCTCAGAAGGAGTAAACAGCTAAAACAGAATGTATGAAGAAGGCTTTAGCTTACACTGTTTCTATCAAGCAAATGACCTTTTTTCATCATTATCATAATGGTATGAAGGATTATGTTTAGTTTTAGAACCTTATTCACTCAACAACGTTTTGACCATTATTGTTACTTTTAAAGCTTTCTCAGAAGGAGTAAACAGCTAAAACAGAATGTAAGAGGAATGCTTTAGCTTACACTGTTTCTATCAAGCAAATGACCTTTTTTCATCATTATCATAATGGTATGAAGGATTATGTTTAGTTTTAGAACCTTATTCACTCAACAACGTTTTGACCATTATTGTTACTTTTAAAGCTTTCTCAGAAGGAGTAAACAGCTAAAACAGAATGTATGAAGAAGGCTTTAGCTTACACTGTTTCTATCAAGCAAATGACCTTTTTTCATCATTATCATAATGGTATGAAGGATTATGTTTAGTTTTAGAACCTTATTCACTCAACAACGTTTTGACCATTATTGTTACTTTTAAAGCTTTCTCAGAAGGAGTAAACAGCTAAAACAGAATGTAAGAGGAATGCTTTAGCTTACACTGTTTCTATCAAGCAAATGACCTTTTTTCATCATTATCATAATGGTATGAAGGATTATGTTTAGTTTTAGAACCTTATTCACTCAACAACGTCTTGACCATTTTTTTTACTGTCAAAGCTCTTGCAGAAGGAGTAAACAGCTAAAACGGAATTTAAGAGGAATGTTTAGCTTACACTGTTTCTATCAAGCAAATGACCTTTTTTCATCATTATCATAATGGTATGAAGGATTATGTTTACTTTTAGAACCAGATTCACTCAACAACGTTTTGACCATTTTTGTTACTTCCAAAGCTTTTCCAGAAGGAGTAAACAGCTAAAACGAATTTAAGAGGAATGTTTAGCTTACACTGTTTCTATCAAGCAAATGACCTTTTTTCATCATTATCATAATGGTATGAAGGATTATGTTTAGTTTTAGAACCAGATTCACTCAACAACGTCTTGACCATTATTGTTACTTTTAAAGCTTTTGCAGAAGAAGTAAACAGCTAAAACGGACTGTATGAAGAATGCTTTAGCTTACACTGTTTCTATCAAGCAAATGACCTTTTTTCATCATTATCATAATGGTATGAAGGATTATGTTTAGTTTTAGAACCTTATTCACTCATCAACGTTTTGACCATTTTTGTTACTTTCAAAGCTCTTGCAAAAGTAGTAAACAGCTAAAACAGACTGTAAGAGGATTGCTTTAGCTTACACTGTTTCTATCAAGCAAATTACCTTTTTTCAACATTATCATTATGGTATGAAGGATTATGTTTAGTTTTAGAACCAGATTCACTCAACAACGTCTTGACCATTTTTGTTACTGTCAAAGCTCTTGCAGAAGGAGTAAACAGCTAAAACGGAATTTAAGAGAAATGTTTAGCTTACACTGTTTCTATCAAGCAAATGACCTTTTTTCATCATTATCATAATGGTATGAAGGATTATGTTTACTTTTAGAACCTTATTCACTCAACAACGTTTTGACCATTATTGTTACTTTTAAAGCTTTTGCAGAAGGAGTAAACAGCTAAAACAGAATGTATGAAGAAGGCTTTAGCTTACACTGTTTCTATCAAGCAAATGACCTTTTTTCATCATTATCATAATGGTATGAAGGATTATGTTTAGTTTTAGAACTTTATTCACTCAACAACGTTTTGACCAGTATTGTTACTTTTAAAGCTTTCTCAGAAGGAGTAAACAGCTAAAACAGAATGTAAGAGGAATGCTTTAGCTTACACTGTTTCTATCAAGCAAATTACCTTTTTTCATCATTATCATAATGGTATGAAGGATTATGTTTAGTTTTAGAACCTTATTCACTCAACAACGTTTTGACCATTATTGTTACTTTTAAAGCTTTTTCAGAAGGAGTAAACAGCTAAAACGGACTGTATGAAGAATGCTTTAGCTTACACTGTTTCTATCAAGCAAATGACATTTTTTCATCATTATCATAATGGTATGAAGGATTATGTTTAGTTTTAGAACCTTATTCACTCAACAACGTTTTGACCATTATTGTTACTTTTAAAGCTTTTTCAGAAGGAGTAAACAGCTAAAACGGACTGTATGAAGAATGCTTTAGCTTACACTGTTTCTATCAAGCAAATGACCTTTTTTCATCATTATCATAATGGTATGAAGGATTATGTTTAGTTTTAGAACCTTATTCACTCAACAACGTTTTGACCATTATTGTTACTTTTAAAGCTTTCTCAGAAGGAGTAAACAGCTAAAACAGAATGTAAGAGGAATGCTTTAGCTTACACTGTTTCTATCAAGCAAATGACCTTTTTTCATCATTATCATAATGGTATGAAGGATTATGTTTAGTTTTAGAACCTTATTCACTCAACAACGTTTTGACCATTATTGTTACTTTTAAAGCTTTCTCAGAAGGAGTAAACAGCTAAAACAGAATGTAAGAGGAATGCTTTAGCTTACACTGTTTCTATCAAGCAAATGACCTTTTTTCATCATTATCATAATGGTATGAAGGATTATGTTTAGTTTTAGAACCTTATTCACTCAACAACGTTTTGACCATTATTGTTACTTTTAAAGCTTTTTCAGAAGGAGTAAACAGCTAAAACGGACTGTATGAAGAATGCTTTAGCTTACACTGTTTCTATCAAGCAAATGACCTTTTTTCATCATTATCATAATGGTATGAAGGATTATGTTTAGTTTTAGAACCTTATTCACTCAACAACGTTTTGACCAGTATTGTTACTTTTAAAGCTTTCTCAGAAGGAGTAAACAGCTAAAACAGAATGTAAGAGGAATGCTTTAGCTTACACTGTTTCTATCAAGCAAATTACCTTTTTTCATCATTATCATAATGGTATGAAGGATTATGTTTAGTTTTAGAACCTTATTCACTCAACAACGTTTTGACCATTATTGTTACTTTTAAAGCTTTTTCAGAAGGAGTAAACAGCTAAAACGGACTGTATGAAGAATGCTTTAGCTTACACTGTTTCTATCAAGCAAATGACCTTTTTTCATCATTATCATAATGGTATGAAGGATTATGTTTAGTTTTAGAACCTTATTCACTCAACAACGTTTTGACCATTATTGTTACTTTTAAAGCTTTCTCAGAAGGAGTAAACAGCTAAAACAGAATGTATGAAGAAGGCTTTAGCTTACACTGTTTCTATCAAGCAAATGACCTTTTTTCATCATTATCATAATGGTATGAAGGATTATGTTTAGTTTTAGAACCTTATTCACTCAACAACGTTTTGACCATTATTGTTACTTTTAAAGCTTTCTCAGAAGGAGTAAACAGCTAAAACAGAATGTAAGAGGAATGCTTTAGCTTACACTGTTTCTATCAAGCAAATGACCTTTTTTCATCATTATCATAATGGTATGAAGGATTATGTTTAGTTTTAGAACCTTATTCACTCAACAACGTTTTGACCATTATTGTTACTTTTAAAGCTTTTTCAGAAGGAGTAAACAGCTAAAACGGACTGTATGAAGAATGCTTTAGCTTACACTGTTTCTATCAAGCAAATGACCTTTTTTCATCATTATCATAATGGTATGAAGGATTATGTTTAGTTTTAGAACCTTATTCACTCAACAACGTTTTGACCATTATTGTTACTTTTAAAGCTTTCTCAGAAGGAGTAAACAGCTAAAACAGAATGTAAGAGGAATGCTTTAGCTTACACTGTTTCTATCAAGCAAATGACCTTTTTTCATCATTATCATAATGGTATGAAGGATTATGTTTAGTTTTAGAACCTTATTCACTCAACAACGTTTTGACCATTATTGTTACTTTTAAAGCTTTCTCAGAAGGAGTAAACAGCTAAAACAGAATGTATGAAGAATGCTTTAGCTTACACTGTTTCTATCAAGCAAATGACCTTTTTTCATCATTATCATAATGGTATGAAGGATTATGTTTAGTTTTAGAACCTTATTCACTCATCAACGTTTTGACCATTTTTGTTACTTTCAAAGCTCTTGCAAAAGTAGTAAACAGCTAAAACAGACTGTAAGAGGATTGCTTTAGCTTACACTGTTTCTATCAAGCAAATTACCTTTTTTCAACATTATCATTATTGTATGAAGGATTATGTTTAGTTTTAGAACCAGATTCACTCAACAACGTCTTGACCATTTTTGTTACTGTCAAAGCTCTTGCAGAAGGAGTAAACAGCTAAAACGGAATTTAAGAGAAATGTTTAGCTTACACTGTTTCTATCAAGCAAATGACCTTTTTTCATCATTATCATAATGGTATGAAGGATTATGTTTACTTTTAGAACCTTATTCACTCAACAACGTTTTGACCATTATTGTTACTTTTAAAGCTTTTGCAGAAGGAGTAAACAGCTAAAACAGAATGTATGAAGAAGGCTTTAGCTTACACTGTTTCTATCAAGCAAATGACCTTTTTTCATCATTATCATAATGGTATGAAGGATTATGTTTAGTTTTAGAACCTTATTCACTCAACAACGTTTTGACCATTATTGTTACTTTTAAAGCTTTCTCAGAAGGAGTAAACAGCTAAAACAGAATGTAAGAGGAATGCTTTAGCTTACACTGTTTCTATCAAGCAAATGACCTTTTTTCATCATTATCATAATGGTATGAAGGATTATGTTTAGTTTTAGAACCTTATTCACTCAACAACGTTTTGACCATTATTGTTACTTTTAAAGCTTTTTCAGAAGGAGTAAACAGCTAAAACGGACTGTATGAAGAATGCTTTAGCTTACACTGTTTCTATCAAGCAAATGACCTTTTTTCATCATTATCATAATGGTATGAAGGATTATGTTTAGTTTTAGAACCTTATTCACTCAACAACGTTTTGACCATTATTGTTACTTTTAAAGCTTTCTCAGAAGGAGTAAACAGCTAAAACGGACTGTATGAAGAATGCTTTAGCTTACACTGTTTCTATCAAGCAAATGACCTTTTTTCATCATTATCATAATGGTATGAAGGATTATGTTTAGTTTTAGAACCTTATTCACTCAACAACGTTTTGACCATTATTGTTACTTTTAAAGCTTTTGCAGAAGGAGTAAACAGCTAAAACAGAATGTATGAAGAAGGCTTTAGCTTACACTGTTTCTATCAAGCAAATGACCTTTTTTCATCATTATCATAATGGTATGAAGGATTATGTTTAGTTTTAGAACCTTATTCACTCAACAACGTTTTGACCATTATTGTTACTTTTAAAGCTTTCTCAGAAGGAGTAAACAGCTAAAACAGAATGTAAGAGGAATGCTTTAGCTTACACTGTTTCTATCAAGCAAATGACCTTTTTTCATCATTATCATAATGGTATGAAGGATTATGTTTAGTTTTAGAACCTTATTCACTCAACAACGTTTTGACCATTATTGTTACTTTTAAAGCTTTTTCAGAAGGAGTAAACAGCTAAAACGGACTGTATGAAGAATGCTTTAGCTTACACTGTTTCTATCAAGCAAATGACCTTTTTTCATCATTATCATAATGGTATGAAGGATTATGTTTAGTTTTAGAACCTTATTCACTCAACAACGTTTTGACCAGTATTGTTACTTTTAAAGCTTTCTCAGAAGGAGTAAACAGCTAAAACAGAATGTAAGAGGAATGCTTTAGCTTACACTGTTTCTATCAAGCAAATTACCTTTTTTCATCATTATCATAATGGTATGAAGGATTATGTTTAGTTTTAGAACCTTATTCACTCAACAACGTTTTGACCATTATTGTTACTTTTAAAGCTTTTTCAGAAGGAGTAAACAGCTAAAACGGACTGTATGAAGAATGCTTTAGCTTACACTGTTTCTATCAAGCAAATGACCTTTTTTCATCATTATCATAATGGTATGAAGGATTATGTTTAGTTTTAGAACCTTATTCACTCAACAACGTTTTGACCATTATTGTTACTTTTAAAGCTTTCTCAGAAGGAGTAAACAGCTAAAACAGAATGTATGAAGAAGGCTTTAGCTTACACTGTTTCTATCAAGCAAATGACCTTTTTTCATCATTATCATAATGGTATGAAGGATTATGTTTAGTTTTAGAACCTTATTCACTCAACAACGTTTTGACCATTATTGTTACTTTTAAAGCTTTCTCAGAAGGAGTAAACAGCTAAAACAGAATGTAAGAGGAATGCTTTAGCTTACACTGTTTCTATCAAGCAAATGACCTTTTTTCATCATTATCATAATGGTATGAAGGATTATGTTTAGTTTTAGAACCTTATTCACTCAACAACGTTTTGACCATTATTGTTACTTTTAAAGCTTTTTCAGAAGGAGTAAACAGCTAAAACGGACTGTATGAAGAATGCTTTAGCTTACACTGTTTCTATCAAGCAAATGACCTTTTTTCATCATTATCATAATGGTATGAAGGATTATGTTTAGTTTTAGAACCTTATTCACTCAACAACGTTTTGACCATTATTGTTACTTTTAAAGCTTTCTCAGAAGGAGTAAACAGCTAAAACAGAATGTATGAAGAAGGCTTTAGCTTACACTGTTTCTATCAAGCAAATTACCTTTTTTCATCATTATCATAATGGTATGAAGGATTATGTTTAGTTTTAGAACCTTATTCACTCAACAACGTTTTGACCATTATTGTTACTTTTAAAGCTTTCTCAGAAGGAGTAAACAGCTAAAACAGAATGTAAGAGGAATGCTTTAGCTTACACTGTTTCTATCAAGCAAATGACCTTTTTTCATCATTATCATAATGGTATGAAGGATTATGTTTAGTTTTAGAACCTTATTCACTCAACAACGTTTTGACCATTATTGTTACTTTTAAAGCTTTCTCAGAAGGAGTAAACAGCTAAAACAGAATGTAAGAGGAATGCTTTAGCTTACACTGTTTCTATCAAGCAAATGACCTTTTTTCATCATTATCATAATGGTATGAAGGATTATGTTTAGTTTTAGAACCTTATTCACTCAACAACGTTTTGACCATTATTGTTACTTTTAAAGCTTTTTCAGAAGGAGTAAACAGCTAAAACGGACTGTATGAAGAATGCTTTAGCTTACACTGTTTCTATCAAGCAAATGACCTTTTTTCATCATTATCATAATGGTATGAAGGATTATGTTTAGTTTTAGAACCGTATTCACTCAACAACGTTTTGACCATTATTGTTACTTTTAAAGCTTTCTCAGAAGGAGTAAACAGCTAAAACAGAATGTAAGAGGAATGCTTTAGCTTACACTGTTTCTATCAAGCAAATGACCTTTTTTCATCATTATCATAATGGTATGAAGGATTATGTTTAGTTTTAGAACCTTATTCACTCAACAACGTTTTGACCATTATTGTTACTTTTAAAGCTTTCTCAGAAGGAGTAAACAGCTAAAACGGACTGTATGAAGAATGCTTTAGCTTACACTGTTTCTATCAAGCAAATGACCTTTTTTCATCATTATCATAATGGTATGAAGGATTATGTTTAGTTTTAGAACCTTATTCACTCAACAACGTTTTGACCATTATTGTTACTTTTAAAGCTTTTGCAGAAGGAGTAAACAGCTAAAACAGAATGTATGAAGAAGGCTTTAGCTTACACTGTTTCTATCAAGCAAATGACCTTTTTTCATCATTATCATAATGGTATGAAGGATTATGTTTAGTTTTAGAACCTTATTCACTCAACAACGTTTTGACCATTATTGTTACTTTTAAAGCTTTCTCAGAAGGAGTAAACAGCTAAAACAGAATGTAAGAGGAATGCTTTAGCTTACACTGTTTCTATCAAGCAAATGACCTTTTTTCATCATTATCATAATGGTATGAAGGATTATGTTTAGTTTTAGAACCTTATTCACTCAACAACGTTTTGACCATTATTGTTACTTTTAAAGCTTTTTCAGAAGGAGTAAACAGCTAAAACGGACTGTATGAAGAATGCTTTAGCTTACACTGTTTCTATCAAGCAAATGACCTTTTTTCATCATTATCATAATGGTATGAAGGATTATGTTTAGTTTTAGAACCTTATTCACTCAACAACGTTTTGACCAGTATTGTTACTTTTAAAGCTTTCTCAGAAGGAGTAAACAGCTAAAACAGAATGTAAGAGGAATGCTTTAGCTTACACTGTTTCTATCAAGCAAATTACCTTTTTTCATCATTATCATAATGGTATGAAGGATTATGTTTAGTTTTAGAACCTTATTCACTCAACAACGTTTTGACCATTATTGTTACTTTTAAAGCTTTTTCAGAAGGAGTAAACAGCTAAAACGGACTGTATGAAGAATGCTTTAGCTTACACTGTTTCTATCAAGCAAATGACCTTTTTTCATCATTATCATAATGGTATGAAGGATTATGTTTAGTTTTAGAACCTTATTCACTCAACAACGTTTTGACCATTATTGTTACTTTTAAAGCTTTCTCAGAAGGAGTAAACAGCTAAAACAGAATGTATGAAGAAGGCTTTAGCTTACACTGTTTCTATCAAGCAAATGACCTTTTTTCATCATTATCATAATGGTATGAAGGATTATGTTTAGTTTTAGAACCTTATTCACTCAACAACGTTTTGACCATTATTGTTACTTTTAAAGCTTTCTCAGAAGGAGTAAACAGCTAAAACAGAATGTAAGAGGAATGCTTTAGCTTACACTGTTTCTATCAAGCAAATGACCTTTTTTCATCATTATCATAATGGTATGAAGGATTATGTTTAGTTTTAGAACCTTATTCACTCAACAACGTTTTGACCAATATTGTTACTTTTAAAGCTTTTTCAGAAGGAGTAAACAGCTAAAACGGACTGTATGAAGAATGCTTTAGCTTACACTGTTTCTATCAAGCAAATGACCTTTTTTCATCATTATCCTAATGGTATGAAGGATTATGTTTAGTTTCAGAACCTTATTCACTCAACAACGTTTTGACCATTATTGTTACTTTTAAAGCTTTCTCAGAAGGAGTAAACAGCTAAAACAGAATGTAAGAGGAATGCTTTAGCTTACACTGTTTCTATCAAGCAAATGACCTTTTTTCATCATTATCATAATGGTATGAAGGATTATGTTTAGTTTTAGAACCTTATTCACTCAACAACGTTTTGACCATTATTGTTACTTTTAAAGCTTTCTCAGAAGGAGTAAACAGCTAAAACAGAATGTAAGAGGAATGCTTTAGCTTACACTGTTTCTATCAAGCAAATGACCTTTTTTCATCATTATCATAATGGTATGAAGGATTATGTTTAGTTTTAGAACCTTATTCACTCAACAACGTTTTGACCATTATTGTTACTTTTAAAGCTTTTTCAGAAGGAGTAAACAGCTAAAACGGACTGTATGAAGAATGCTTTAGCTTACACTGTTTCTATCAAGCAAATGACCTTTTTTCATCATTATCATAATGGTATGAAGGATTATGTTTAGTTTTAGAACCTTATTCACTCAACAACGTTTTGACCATTATTGTTACTTTTAAAGCTTTCTCAGAAGGAGTAAACAGCTAAAACAGAATGTAAGAGGAATGCTTTAGCTTACACTGTTTCTATCAAGCAAATGACCTTTTTTCATCATTATCATAATGGTATGAAGGATTATGTTTAGTTTTAGAACCTTATTCACTCAACAACGTTTTGACCATTATTGTTACTTTTAAAGCTTTTTCAGAAGGAGTAAACAGCTAAAACGGACTGTATGAAGAATGCTTTAGCTTACACTGTTTCTATCAAGCAAATGACCTTTTTTCATCATTATCATAATGGTATGAAGGATTATGTTTAGTTTTAGAACCTTATTCACTCAACAACGTTTTGACCAGTATTGTTACTTTTAAAGCTTTCTCAGAAGGAGTAAACAGCTAAAACAGAATGTAAGAGGAATGCTTTAGCTTACACTGTTTCTATCAAGCAAATTACCTTTTTTCATCATTATCATAATGGTATGAAGGATTATGTTTAGTTTTAGAACCTTATTCACTCAACAACGTTTTGACCATTATTGTTACTTTTAAAGCTTTTTCAGAAGGAGTAAACAGCTAAAACGGACTGTATGAAGAATGCTTTAGCTTACACTGTTTCTATCAAGCAAATGACCTTTTTTCATCATTATCATAATGGTATGAAGGATTATGTTTAGTTTTAGAACCTTATTCACTCAACAACGTTTTGACCATTATTGTTACTTTTAAAGCTTTCTCAGAAGGAGTAAACAGCTAAAACAGAATGTATGAAGAAGGCTTTAGCTTACACTGTTTCTATCAAGCAAATGACCTTTTTTCATCATTATCATAATGGTATGAAGGATTATGTTTAGTTTTAGAACCTTATTCACTCAACAACGTTTTGACCATTATTGTTACTTTTAAAGCTTTCTCAGAAGGAGTAAACAGCTAAAACAGAATGTAAGAGGAATGCTTTAGCTTACACTGTTTCTATCAAGCAAATGACCTTTTTTCATCATTATCATAATGGTATGAAGGATTATGTTTAGTTTTAGAACCTTATTCACTCAACAACGTTTTGACCATTATTGTTACTTTTAAAGCTTTTTCAGAAGGAGTAAACAGCTAAAACGGACTGTATGAAGAATGCTTTAGCTTACACTGTTTCTATCAAGCAAATGACCTTTTTTCATCATTATCCTAATGGTATGAAGGATTATGTTTAGTTTCAGAACCTTATTCACTCAACAACGTTTTGACCATTATTGTTACTTTTAAAGCTTTCTCAGAAGGAGTAAACAGCTAAAACAGAATGTAAGAGGAATGCTTTAGCTTACACTGTTTCTATCAAGCAAATGACCTTTTTTCATCATTATCATAATGGTATGAAGGATTATGTTTAGTTTTAGAACCTTATTCACTCAACAACGTTTTGACCATTATTGTTACTTTTAAAGCTTTCTCAGAAGGAGTAAACAGCTAAAACAGAATGTAAGAGGAATGCTTTAGCTTACACTGTTTCTATCAAGCAAATGACCTTTTTTCATCATTATCATAATGGTATGAAGGATTATGTTTAGTTTTAGAACCTTATTCACTCAACAACGTTTTGACCATTATTGTTACTTTTAAAGCTTTTTCAGAAGGAGTAAACAGCTAAAACGGACTGTATGAAGAATGCTTTAGCTTACACTGTTTCTATCAAGCAAATGACCTTTTTTCATCATTATCATAATGGTATGAAGGATTATGTTTAGTTTTAGAACCTTATTCACTCAACAACGTTTTGACCATTATTGTTACTTTTAAAGCTTTCTCAGAAGGAGTAAACAGCTAAAACAGAATGTAAGAGGAATGCTTTAGCTTACACTGTTTCTATCAAGCAAATGACCTTTTTTCATCATTATCATAATGGTATGAAGGATTATGTTTAGTTTTAGAACCTTATTCACTCAACAACGTTTTGACCATTATTGTTACTTTTAAAGCTTTCTCAGAAGGAGTAAACAGCTAAAACAGAATGTATGAAGAAGGCTTTAGCTTACACTGTTTCTATCAAGCAAATGACCTTTTTTCATCATTATCATAATGGTATGAAGGATTATGTTTAGTTTTAGAACCTTATTCACTCAACAACGTTTTGACCATTATTGTTACTTTTAAAGCTTTCTCAGAAGGAGTAAACAGCTAAAACAGAATGTATGAAGAAGGCTTTAGCTTACACTGTTTCTATCAAGCAAATGACCTTTTTTCATCATTATCATAATGGTATGAAGGATTATGTTTAGTTTTAGAACCTTATTCACTCAACAACGTTTTGACCAGTATTGTTACTTTTAAAGCTTTCTCAGAAGGAGTAAACAGCTAAAACAGAATGTAAGAGGAATGCTTTAGCTTACACTGTTTCTATCAAGCAAATGACCTTTTTTCATCATTATCATAATGGTATGAAGGATTATGTTTAGTTTTAGAACCTTATTCACTCAACAACGTTTTGACCATTATTGTTACTTTTAAAGCTTTTTCAGAAGGAGTAAACAGCTAAAACGGACTGTATGAAGAATGCTTTAGCTTACACTGTTTCTATCAAGCAAATGACCTTTTTTCATCATTATCATAATGGTATGAAGGATTATGTTTAGTTTTAGAACCTTATTCACTCAACAACGTTTTGACCATTATTGTTACTTTTAAAGCTTTCTCAGAAGGAGTAAACAGCTAAAACAGAATGTATGAAGAAGGCTTTAGCTTACACTGTTTCTATCAAGCAAATTACCTTTTTTCATCATTATCATAATGGTATGAAGGATTATGTTTAGTTTTAGAACCTTATTCACTCAACAACGTTTTGACCATTATTGTTACTTTTAAAGCTTTCTCAGAAGGAGTAAACAGCTAAAACAGAATGTAAGAGGAATGCTTTAGCTTACACTGTTTCTATCAAGCAAATGACCTTTTTTCATCATTATCATAATGGTATGAAGGATTATGTTTAGTTTTAGAACCTTATTCACTCAACAACGTTTTGACCATTATTGTTACTTTTAAAGCTTTTTCAGAAGGAGTAAACAGCTAAAACGGACTGTATGAAGAATGCTTTAGCTTACACTGTTTCTATCAAGCAAATGACCTTTTTTCATCATTATCATAATGGTATGAAGGATTATGTTTAGTTTTAGAACCTTATTCACTCAACAACGTTTTGACCATTATTGTTACTTTTAAAGCTTTCTCAGAAGGAGTAAACAGCTAAAACAGAATGTATGAAGAAGGCTTTAGCTTACACTGTTTCTATCAAGCAAATGACCTTTTTTCATCATTATCATAATGGTATGAAGGATTATGTTTAGTTTTAGAACCTTATTCACTCAACAACGTTTTGACCATTATTGTTACTTTTAAAGCTTTCTCAGAAGGAGTAAACAGCTAAAACAGAATGTAAGAGGAATGCTTTAGCTTACACTGTTTCTATCAAGCAAATGACCTTTTTTCATCATTATCATAATGGTATGAAGGATTATGTTTAGTTTTAGAACCTTATTCACTCAACAACGTTTTGACCATTATTGTTACTTTTAAAGCTTTTTCAGAAGGAGTAAACAGCTAAAACGGACTGTATGAAGAATGCTTTAGCTTACACTGTTTCTATCAAGCAAATGACCTTTTTTCATCATTATCCTAATGGTATGAAGGATTATGTTTAGTTTCAGAACCTTATTCACTCAACAACGTTTTGACCATTATTGTTACTTTTAAAGCTTTCTCAGAAGGAGTAAACAGCTAAAACAGAATGTAAGAGGAATGCTTTAGCTTACACTGTTTCTATCAAGCAAATGACCTTTTTTCATCATTATCATAATGGTATGAAGGATTATGTTTAGTTTTAGAACCTTATTCACTCAACAACGTTTTGACCATTATTGTTACTTTTAAAGCTTTCTCAGAAGGAGTAAACAGCTAAAACAGAATGTAAGAGGAATGCTTTAGCTTACACTGTTTCTATCAAGCAAATGACCTTTTTTCATCATTATCATAATGGTATGAAGGATTATGTTTAGTTTTAGAACCTTATTCACTCAACAACGTTTTGACCATTATTGTTACTTTTAAAGCTTTTTCAGAAGGAGTAAACAGCTAAAACGGACTGTATGAAGAATGCTTTAGCTTACACTGTTTCTATCAAGCAAATGACCTTTTTTCATCATTATCATAATGGTATGAAGGATTATGTTTAGTTTTAGAACCTTATTCACTCAACAACGTTTTGACCATTATTGTTACTTTTAAAGCTTTCTCAGAAGGAGTAAACAGCTAAAACAGAATGTAAGAGGAATGCTTTAGCTTACACTGTTTCTATCAAGCAAATGACCTTTTTTCATCATTATCATAATGGTATGAAGGATTATGTTTAGTTTTAGAACCTTATTCACTCAACAACGTTTTGACCATTATTGTTACTTTTAAAGCTTTCTCAGAAGGAGTAAACAGCTAAAACAGAATGTATGAAGAAGGCTTTAGCTTACACTGTTTCTATCAAGCAAATGACCTTTTTTCATCATTATCATAATGGTATGAAGGATTATGTTTAGTTTTAGAACCTTATTCACTCAACAACGTTTTGACCATTATTGTTACTTTTAAAGCTTTCTCAGAAGGAGTAAACAGCTAAAACAGAATGTATGAAGAAGGCTTTAGCTTACACTGTTTCTATCAAGCAAATGACCTTTTTTCATCATTATCATAATGGTATGAAGGATTATGTTTAGTTTTAGAACCTTATTCACTCAACAACGTTTTGACCAGTATTGTTACTTTTAAAGCTTTCTCAGAAGGAGTAAACAGCTAAAACAGAATGTAAGAGGAATGCTTTAGCTTACACTGTTTCTATCAAGCAAATGACCTTTTTTCATCATTATCATAATGGTATGAAGGATTATGTTTAGTTTTAGAACCTTATTCACTCAACAACGTTTTGACCATTATTGTTACTTTTAAAGCTTTTTCAGAAGGAGTAAACAGCTAAAACGGACTGTATGAAGAATGCTTTAGCTTACACTGTTTCTATCAAGCAAATGACCTTTTTTCATCATTATCATAATGGTATGAAGGATTATGTTTAGTTTTAGAACCTTATTCACTCAACAACGTTTTGACCATTATTGTTACTTTTAAAGCTTTCTCAGAAGGAGTAAACAGCTAAAACAGAATGTATGAAGAAGGCTTTAGCTTACACTGTTTCTATCAAGCAAATTACCTTTTTTCATCATTATCATAATGGTATGAAGGATTATGTTTAGTTTTAGAACCTTATTCACTCAACAACGTTTTGACCATTATTGTTACTTTTAAAGCTTTCTCAGAAGGAGTAAACAGCTAAAACAGAATGTAAGAGGAATGCTTTAGCTTACACTGTTTCTATCAAGCAAATGACCTTTTTTCATCATTATCATAATGGTATGAAGGATTATGTTTAGTTTTAGAACCTTATTCACTCAACAACGTTTTGACCATTATTGTTACTTTTAAAGCTTTCTCAGAAGGAGTAAACAGCTAAAACAGAATGTAAGAGGAATGCTTTAGCTTACACTGTTTCTATCAAGCAAATGACCTTTTTTCATCATTATCATAATGGTATGAAGGATTATGTTTAGTTTTAGAACCTTATTCACTCAACAACGTTTTGACCATTATTGTTACTTTTAAAGCTTTCTCAGAAGGAGTAAACAGCTAAAACAGAATGTAAGAGGAATGCTTTAGCTTACACTGTTTCTATCAAGCAAATGACCTTTTTTCATCATTATCATAATGGTATGAAGGATTATGTTTAGTTTTAGAACCTGATTCACTCAACAACGTTTTGACCATTATTGTTACTTTTAAAGCTTTTTCAGAAGGAGTAAACAGCTAAAACGGACTGTATGAAGAATGCTTTAGCTTACACTGTTTCTATCAAGCAAATGACCTTTTTTCATCATTATCATAATGGTATGAAGGATTATGTTTAGTTTTAGAACCGTATTCACTCAACAACGTTTTGACCATTATTGTTACTTTTAAAGCTTTCTCAGAAGGAGTAAACAGCTAAAACAGAATGTAAGAGGAATGCTTTAGCTTACACTGTTTCTATCAAGCAAATGACCTTTTTTCATCATTATCATAATGGTATGAAGGATTATGTTTAGTTTTAGAACCTTATTCACTCAACAACGTTTTGACCATTATTGTTACTTTTAAAGCTTTCTCAGAAGGAGTAAACAGCTAAAACGGACTGTATGAAGAATGCTTTAGCTTACACTGTTTCTATCAAGCAAATGACCTTTTTTCATCATTATCATAATGGTATGAAGGATTATGTTTAGTTTTAGAACCTTATTCACTCAACAACGTTTTGACCATTATTGTTACTTTTAAAGCTTTTGCAGAAGGAGTAAACAGCTAAAACAGAATGTATGAAGAAGGCTTTAGCTTACACTGTTTCTATCAAGCAAATGACCTTTTTTCATCATTATCATAATGGTATGAAGGATTATGTTTAGTTTTAGAACCTTATTCACTCAACAACGTTTTGACCATTATTGTTACTTTTAAAGCTTTTTCAGAAGGAGTAAACAGCTAAAACGGACTGTATGAAGAATGCTTTAGCTTACACTGTTTCTATCAAGCAAATGACCTTTTTTCATCATTATCATAATGGTATGAAGGATTATGTTTAGTTTTAGAACCTTATTCACTCAACAACGTTTTGACCAGTATTGTTACTTTTAAAGCTTTCTCAGAAGGAGTAAACAGCTAAAACAGAATGTAAGAGGAATGCTTTAGCTTACACTGTTTCTATCAAGCAAATGACCTTTTTTCATCATTATCCTAATGGTATGAAGGATTATGTTTAGTTTCAGAACCTTATTCACTCAACAACGTTTTGACCATTATTGTTACTTTTAAAGCTTTCTCAGAAGGAGTAAACAGCTAAAACAGAATGTAAGAGGAATGCTTTAGCTTACACTGTTTCTATCAAGCAAATGACCTTTTTTCATCATTATCATAATGGTATGAAGGATTATGTTTAGTTTTAGAACCTTATTCACTCAACAACGTTTTGACCATTATTGTTACTTTTAAAGCTTTTTCAGAAGGAGTAAACAGCTAAAACGGACTGTATGAAGAATGCTTTAGCTTACACTGTTTCTATCAAGCAAATGACCTTTTTTCATCATTATCATAATGGTATGAAGGATTATGTTTAGTTTTAGAACCTTATTCACTCAACAACGTTTTGACCATTATTGTTACTTTTAAAGCTTTCTCAGAAGGAGTAAACAGCTAAAACAGAATGTAAGAGGAATGCTTTAGCTTACACTGTTTCTATCAAGCAAATGACCTTTTTTCATCATTATCATAATGGTATGAAGGATTATGTTTAGTTTTAGAACCTTATTCACTCAACAACGTTTTGACCATTATTGTTACTTTTAAAGCTTTCTCAGAAGGAGTAAACAGCTAAAACAGAATGTATGAAGAAGGCTTTAGCTTACACTGTTTCTATCAAGCAAATGACCTTTTTTCATCATTATCATAATGGTATGAAGGATTATGTTTAGTTTTAGAACCTTATTCACTCAACAACGTTTTGACCATTATTGTTACTTTTAAAGCTTTCTCAGAAGGAGTAAACAGCTAAAACAGAATGTATGAAGAAGGCTTTAGCTTACACTGTTTCTATCAAGCAAATGACCTTTTTTCATCATTATCATAATGGTATGAAGGATTATGTTTAGTTTTAGAACCTTATTCACTCAACAACGTTTTGACCAGTATTGTTACTTTTAAAGCTTTCTCAGAAGGAGTAAACAGCTAAAACAGAATGTAAGAGGAATGCTTTAGCTTACACTGTTTCTATCAAGCAAATGACCTTTTTTCATCATTATCATAATGGTATGAAGGATTATGTTTAGTTTTAGAACCTTATTCACTCAACAACGTTTTGACCATTATTGTTACTTTTAAAGCTTTTTCAGAAGGAGTAAACAGCTAAAACGGACTGTATGAAGAATGCTTTAGCTTACACTGTTTCTATCAAGCAAATGACCTTTTTTCATCATTATCATAATGGTATGAAGGATTATGTTTAGTTTTAGAACCTTATTCACTCAACAACGTTTTGACCATTATTGTTACTTTTAAAGCTTTCTCAGAAGGAGTAAACAGCTAAAACAGAATGTATGAAGAAGGCTTTAGCTTACACTGTTTCTATCAAGCAAATTACCTTTTTTCATCATTATCATAATGGTATGAAGGATTATGTTTAGTTTTAGAACCTTATTCACTCAACAACGTTTTGACCATTATTGTTACTTTTAAAGCTTTCTCAGAAGGAGTAAACAGCTAAAACAGAATGTAAGAGGAATGCTTTAGCTTACACTGTTTCTATCAAGCAAATGACCTTTTTTCATCATTATCATAATGGTATGAAGGATTATGTTTAGTTTTAGAACCTTATTCACTCAACAACGTTTTGACCATTATTGTTACTTTTAAAGCTTTTTCAGAAGGAGTAAACAGCTAAAACGGACTGTATGAAGAATGCTTTAGCTTACACTGTTTCTATCAAGCAAATGACCTTTTTTCATCATTATCATAATGGTATGAAGGATTATGTTTAGTTTTAGAACCTTATTCACTCAACAACGTTTTGACCATTATTGTTACTTTTAAAGCTTTCTCAGAAGGAGTAAACAGCTAAAACAGAATGTATGAAGAAGGCTTTAGCTTACACTGTTTCTATCAAGCAAATGACCTTTTTTCATCATTATCATAATGGTATGAAGGATTATGTTTAGTTTTAGAACCTTATTCACTCAACAACGTTTTGACCATTATTGTTACTTTTAAAGCTTTCTCAGAAGGAGTAAACAGCTAAAACAGAATGTAAGAGGAATGCTTTAGCTTACACTGTTTCTATCAAGCAAATGACCTTTTTTCATCATTATCATAATGGTATGAAGGATTATGTTTAGTTTTAGAACCTTATTCACTCAACAACGTTTTGACCATTATTGTTACTTTTAAAGCTTTTTCAGAAGGAGTAAACAGCTAAAACGGACTGTATGAAGAATGCTTTAGCTTACACTGTTTCTATCAAGCAAATGACCTTTTTTCATCATTATCCTAATGGTATGAAGGATTATGTTTAGTTTCAGAACCTTATTCACTCAACAACGTTTTGACCATTATTGTTACTTTTAAAGCTTTCTCAGAAGGAGTAAACAGCTAAAACAGAATGTAAGAGGAATGCTTTAGCTTACACTGTTTCTATCAAGCAAATGACCTTTTTTCATCATTATCATAATGGTATGAAGGATTATGTTTAGTTTTAGAACCTTATTCACTCAACAACGTTTTGACCATTATTGTTACTTTTAAAGCTTTCTCAGAAGGAGTAAACAGCTAAAACAGAATGTAAGAGGAATGCTTTAGCTTACACTGTTTCTATCAAGCAAATGACCTTTTTTCATCATTATCATAATGGTATGAAGGATTATGTTTAGTTTTAGAACCTTATTCACTCAACAACGTTTTGACCATTATTGTTACTTTTAAAGCTTTTTCAGAAGGAGTAAACAGCTAAAACGGACTGTATGAAGAATGCTTTAGCTTACACTGTTTCTATCAAGCAAATGACCTTTTTTCATCATTATCATAATGGTATGAAGGATTATGTTTAGTTTTAGAACCTTATTCACTCAACAACGTTTTGACCATTATTGTTACTTTTAAAGCTTTCTCAGAAGGAGTAAACAGCTAAAACAGAATGTAAGAGGAATGCTTTAGCTTACACTGTTTCTATCAAGCAAATGACCTTTTTTCATCATTATCATAATGGTATGAAGGATTATGTTTAGTTTTAGAACCTTATTCACTCAACAACGTTTTGACCATTATTGTTACTTTTAAAGCTTTCTCAGAAGGAGTAAACAGCTAAAACAGAATGTATGAAGAAGGCTTTAGCTTACACTGTTTCTATCAAGCAAATGACCTTTTTTCATCATTATCATAATGGTATGAAGGATTATGTTTAGTTTTAGAACCTTATTCACTCAACAACGTTTTGACCATTATTGTTACTTTTAAAGCTTTCTCAGAAGGAGTAAACAGCTAAAACAGAATGTATGAAGAAGGCTTTAGCTTACACTGTTTCTATCAAGCAAATGACCTTTTTTCATCATTATCATAATGGTATGAAGGATTATGTTTAGTTTTAGAACCTTATTCACTCAACAACGTTTTGACCAGTATTGTTACTTTTAAAGCTTTCTCAGAAGGAGTAAACAGCTAAAACAGAATGTAAGAGGAATGCTTTAGCTTACACTGTTTCTATCAAGCAAATGACCTTTTTTCATCATTATCATAATGGTATGAAGGATTATGTTTAGTTTTAGAACCTTATTCACTCAACAACGTTTTGACCATTATTGTTACTTTTAAAGCTTTTTCAGAAGGAGTAAACAGCTAAAACGGACTGTATGAAGAATGCTTTAGCTTACACTGTTTCTATCAAGCAAATGACCTTTTTTCATCATTATCATAATGGTATGAAGGATTATGTTTAGTTTTAGAACCTTATTCACTCAACAACGTTTTGACCATTATTGTTACTTTTAAAGCTTTCTCAGAAGGAGTAAACAGCTAAAACAGAATGTATGAAGAAGGCTTTAGCTTACACTGTTTCTATCAAGCAAATTACCTTTTTTCATCATTATCATAATGGTATGAAGGATTATGTTTAGTTTTAGAACCTTATTCACTCAACAACGTTTTGACCATTATTGTTACTTTTAAAGCTTTCTCAGAAGGAGTAAACAGCTAAAACAGAATGTAAGAGGAATGCTTTAGCTTACACTGTTTCTATCAAGCAAATGACCTTTTTTCATCATTATCATAATGGTATGAAGGATTATGTTTAGTTTTAGAACCTTATTCACTCAACAACGTTTTGACCATTATTGTTACTTTTAAAGCTTTCTCAGAAGGAGTAAACAGCTAAAACAGAATGTAAGAGGAATGCTTTAGCTTACACTGTTTCTATCAAGCAAATGACCTTTTTTCATCATTATCATAATGGTATGAAGGATTATGTTTAGTTTTAGAACCTTATTCACTCAACAACGTTTTGACCATTATTGTTACTTTTAAAGCTTTCTCAGAAGGAGTAAACAGCTAAAACAGAATGTAAGAGGAATGCTTTAGCTTACACTGTTTCTATCAAGCAAATGACCTTTTTTCATCATTATCATAATGGTATGAAGGATTATGTTTAGTTTTAGAACCTGATTCACTCAACAACGTTTTGACCATTATTGTTACTTTTAAAGCTTTTTCAGAAGGAGTAAACAGCTAAAACGGACTGTATGAAGAATGCTTTAGCTTACACTGTTTCTATCAAGCAAATGACCTTTTTTCATCATTATCATAATGGTATGAAGGATTATGTTTAGTTTTAGAACCGTATTCACTCAACAACGTTTTGACCATTATTGTTACTTTTAAAGCTTTCTCAGAAGGAGTAAACAGCTAAAACAGAATGTAAGAGGAATGCTTTAGCTTACACTGTTTCTATCAAGCAAATGACCTTTTTTCATCATTATCATAATGGTATGAAGGATTATGTTTAGTTTTAGAACCTTATTCACTCAACAACGTTTTGACCATTATTGTTACTTTTAAAGCTTTCTCAGAAGGAGTAAACAGCTAAAACGGACTGTATGAAGAATGCTTTAGCTTACACTGTTTCTATCAAGCAAATGACCTTTTTTCATCATTATCATAATGGTATGAAGGATTATGTTTAGTTTTAGAACCTTATTCACTCAACAACGTTTTGACCATTATTGTTACTTTTAAAGCTTTTGCAGAAGGAGTAAACAGCTAAAACAGAATGTATGAAGAAGGCTTTAGCTTACACTGTTTCTATCAAGCAAATGACCTTTTTTCATCATTATCATAATGGTATGAAGGATTATGTTTAGTTTTAGAACCTTATTCACTCAACAACGTTTTGACCATTATTGTTACTTTTAAAGCTTTTTCAGAAGGAGTAAACAGCTAAAACGGACTGTATGAAGAATGCTTTAGCTTACACTGTTTCTATCAAGCAAATGACCTTTTTTCATCATTATCATAATGGTATGAAGGATTATGTTTAGTTTTAGAACCTTATTCACTCAACAACGTTTTGACCAGTATTGTTACTTTTAAAGCTTTCTCAGAAGGAGTAAACAGCTAAAACAGAATGTAAGAGGAATGCTTTAGCTTACACTGTTTCTATCAAGCAAATTACCTTTTTTCATCATTATCATAATGGTATGAAGGATTATGTTTAGTTTTAGAACCTTATTCACTCAACAACGTTTTGACCATTATTGTTACTTTTAAAGCTTTTTCAGAAGGAGTAAACAGCTAAAACGGACTGTATGAAGAATGCTTTAGCTTACACTGTTTCTATCAAGCAAATGACCTTTTTTCATCATTATCATAATGGTATGAAGGATTATGTTTAGTTTTAGAACCTTATTCACTCAACAACGTTTTGACCATTATTGTTACTTTTAAAGCTTTCTCAGAAGGAGTAAACAGCTAAAACAGAATGTATGAAGAAGGCTTTAGCTTACACTGTTTCTATCAAGCAAATGACCTTTTTTCATCATTATCATAATGGTATGAAGGATTATGTTTAGTTTTAGAACCTTATTCACTCAACAACGTTTTGACCAGTATTGTTACTTTTAAAGCTTTCTCAGAAGGAGTAAACAGCTAAAACAGAATGTAAGAGGAATGCTTTAGCTTACACTGTTTCTATCAAGCAAATGACCTTTTTTCATCATTATCATAATGGTATGAAGGATTATGTTTAGTTTTAGAACCTTATTCACTCAACAACGTTTTGACCATTATTGTTACTTTTAAAGCTTTTTCAGAAGGAGTAAACAGCTAAAACGGACTGTATGAAGAATGCTTTAGCTTACACTGTTTCTATCAAGCAAATGACCTTTTTTCATCATTATCATAATGGTATGAAGGATTATGTTTAGTTTTAGAACCTTATTCACTCAACAACGTTTTGACCATTATTGTTACTTTTAAAGCTTTCTCAGAAGGAGTAAACAGCTAAAACAGAATGTATGAAGAAGGCTTTAGCTTACACTGTTTCTATCAAGCAAATTACCTTTTTTCATCATTATCATAATGGTATGAAGGATTATGTTTAGTTTTAGAACCTTATTCACTCAACAACGTTTTGACCATTATTGTTACTTTTAAAGCTTTCTCAGAAGGAGTAAACAGCTAAAACAGAATGTAAGAGGAATGCTTTAGCTTACACTGTTTCTATCAAGCAAATGACCTTTTTTCATCATTATCATAATGGTATGAAGGATTATGTTTAGTTTTAGAACCTTATTCACTCAACAACGTTTTGACCATTATTGTTACTTTTAAAGCTTTCTCAGAAGGAGTAAACAGCTAAAACAGAATGTAAGAGGAATGCTTTAGCTTACACTGTTTCTATCAAGCAAATGACCTTTTTTCATCATTATCATAATGGTATGAAGGATTATGTTTAGTTTTAGAACCTTATTCACTCAACAACGTTTTGACCATTATTGTTACTTTTAAAGCTTTCTCAGAAGGAGTAAACAGCTAAAACGGACTGTATGAAGAATGCTTTAGCTTACACTGTTTCTATCAAGCAAATGACCTTTTTTCATCATTATCATAATGGTATGAAGGATTATGTTTAGTTTTAGAACCTTATTCACTCAACAACGTTTTGACCATTATTGTTACTTTTAAAGCTTTTGCAGAAGGAGTAAACAGCTAAAACAGAATGTATGAAGAAGGCTTTAGCTTACACTGTTTCTATCAAGCAAATGACCTTTTTTCATCATTATCATAATGGTATGAAGGATTATGTTTAGTTTTAGAACCTTATTCACTCAACAACGTTTTGACCATTATTGTTACTTTTAAAGCTTTCTCAGAAGGAGTAAACAGCTAAAACAGAATGTAAGAGGAATGCTTTAGCTTACACTGTTTCTATCAAGCAAATGACCTTTTTTCATCATTATCATAATGGTATGAAGGATTATGTTTAGTTTTAGAACCTTATTCACTCAACAACGTTTTGACCATTATTGTTACTTTTAAAGCTTTTTCAGAAGGAGTAAACAGCTAAAACGGACTGTATGAAGAATGCTTTAGCTTACACTGTTTCTATCAAGCAAATGACCTTTTTTCATCATTATCATAATGGTATGAAGGATTATGTTTAGTTTTAGAACCTTATTCACTCAACAACGTTTTGACCAGTATTGTTACTTTTAAAGCTTTCTCAGAAGGAGTAAACAGCTAAAACAGAATGTGAGAGGAATGCTTTAGCTTACACTGTTTCTATCAAGCAAATTACCTTTTTTCATCATTATCATAATGGTATGAAGGATTATGTTTAGTTTTAGAACCTTATTCACTCAACAACGTTTTGACCATTATTGTTACTTTTAAAGCTTTTTCAGAAGGAGTAAACAGCTAAAACGGACTGTATGAAGAATGCTTTAGCTTACACTGTTTCTATCAAGCAAATGACCTTTTTTCATCATTATCATAATGGTATGAAGGATTATGTTTAGTTTTAGAACCTTATTCACTCAACAACGTTTTGACCATTATTGTTACTTTTAAAGCTTTCTCAGAAGGAGTAAACAGCTAAAACAGAATGTATGAAGAAGGCTTTAGCTTACACTGTTTCTATCAAGCAAATGACCTTTTTTCATCATTATCATAATGGTATGAAGGATTATGTTTAGTTTTAGAACCTTATTCACTCAACAACGTTTTGACCATTATTGTTACTTTTAAAGCTTTCTCAGAAGGAGTAAACAGCTAAAACAGAATGTAAGAGGAATGCTTTAGCTTACACTGTTTCTATCAAGCAAATGACCTTTTTTCATCATTATCATAATGGTATGAAGGATTATGTTTAGTTTTAGAACCTTATTCACTCAACAACGTTTTGACCATTATTGTTACTTTTAAAGCTTTTTCAGAAGGAGTAAACAGCTAAAACGGACTGTATGAAGAATGCTTTAGCTTACACTGTTTCTATCAAGCAAATGACCTTTTTTCATCATTATCCTAATGGTATGAAGGATTATGTTTAGTTTCAGAACCTTATTCACTCAACAACGTTTTGACCATTATTGTTACTTTTAAAGCTTTCTCAGAAGGAGTAAACAGCTAAAACAGAATGTAAGAGGAATGCTTTAGCTTACACTGTTTCTATCAAGCAAATGACCTTTTTTCATCATTATCATAATGGTATGAAGGATTATGTTTAGTTTTAGAACCTTATTCACTCAACAACGTTTTGACCATTATTGTTACTTTTAAAGCTTTCTCAGAAGGAGTAAACAGCTAAAACAGAATGTAAGAGGAATGCTTTAGCTTACACTGTTTCTATCAAGCAAATGACCTTTTTTCATCATTATCATAATGGTATGAAGGATTATGTTTAGTTTTAGAACCTTATTCACTCAACAACGTTTTGACCATTATTGTTACTTTTAAAGCTTTTTCAGAAGGAGTAAACAGCTAAAACGGACTGTATGAAGAATGCTTTAGCTTACACTGTTTCTATCAAGCAAATGACCTTTTTTCATCATTATCATAATGGTATGAAGGATTATGTTTAGTTTTAGAACCTTATTCACTCAACAACGTTTTGACCATTATTGTTACTTTTAAAGCTTTCTCAGAAGGAGTAAACAGCTAAAACAGAATGTAAGAGGAATGCTTTAGCTTACACTGTTTCTATCAAGCAAATGACCTTTTTTCATCATTATCATAATGGTATGAAGGATTATGTTTAGTTTTAGAACCTTATTCACTCAACAACGTTTTGACCATTATTGTTACTTTTAAAGCTTTCTCAGAAGGAGTAAACAGCTAAAACAGAATGTATGAAGAAGGCTTTAGCTTACACTGTTTCTATCAAGCAAATGACCTTTTTTCATCATTATCATAATGGTATGAAGGATTATGTTTAGTTTTAGAACCTTATTCACTCAACAACGTTTTGACCATTATTGTTACTTTTAAAGCTTTCTCAGAAGGAGTAAACAGCTAAAACAGAATGTATGAAGAAGGCTTTAGCTTACACTGTTTCTATCAAGCAAATGACCTTTTTTCATCATTATCATAATGGTATGAAGGATTATGTTTAGTTTTAGAACCTTATTCACTCAACAACGTTTTGACCAGTATTGTTACTTTTAAAGCTTTCTCAGAAGGAGTAAACAGCTAAAACAGAATGTAAGAGGAATGCTTTAGCTTACACTGTTTCTATCAAGCAAATGACCTTTTTTCATCATTATCATAATGGTATGAAGGATTATGTTTAGTTTTAGAACCTTATTCACTCAACAACGTTTTGACCATTATTGTTACTTTTAAAGCTTTTTCAGAAGGAGTAAACAGCTAAAACGGACTGTATGAAGAATGCTTTAGCTTACACTGTTTCTATCAAGCAAATGACCTTTTTTCATCATTATCATAATGGTATGAAGGATTATGTTTAGTTTTAGAACCTTATTCACTCAACAACGTTTTGACCATTATTGTTACTTTTAAAGCTTTCTCAGAAGGAGTAAACAGCTAAAACAGAATGTATGAAGAAGGCTTTAGCTTACACTGTTTCTATCAAGCAAATTACCTTTTTTCATCATTATCATAATGGTATGAAGGATTATGTTTAGTTTTAGAACCTTATTCACTCAACAACGTTTTGACCATTATTGTTACTTTTAAAGCTTTCTCAGAAGGAGTAAACAGCTAAAACAGAATGTAAGAGGAATGCTTTAGCTTACACTGTTTCTATCAAGCAAATGACCTTTTTTCATCATTATCATAATGGTATGAAGGATTATGTTTAGTTTTAGAACCTTATTCACTCAACAACGTTTTGACCATTATTGTTACTTTTAAAGCTTTTTCAGAAGGAGTAAACAGCTAAAACGGACTGTATGAAGAATGCTTTAGCTTACACTGTTTCTATCAAGCAAATGACCTTTTTTCATCATTATCATAATGGTATGAAGGATTATGTTTAGTTTTAGAACCTTATTCACTCAACAACGTTTTGACCATTATTGTTACTTTTAAAGCTTTCTCAGAAGGAGTAAACAGCTAAAACAGAATGTATGAAGAAGGCTTTAGCTTACACTGTTTCTATCAAGCAAATGACCTTTTTTCATCATTATCATAATGGTATGAAGGATTATGTTTAGTTTTAGAACCTTATTCACTCAACAACGTTTTGACCATTATTGTTACTTTTAAAGCTTTCTCAGAAGGAGTAAACAGCTAAAACAGAATGTAAGAGGAATGCTTTAGCTTACACTGTTTCTATCAAGCAAATGACCTTTTTTCATCATTATCATAATGGTATGAAGGATTATGTTTAGTTTTAGAACCTTATTCACTCAACAACGTTTTGACCATTATTGTTACTTTTAAAGCTTTTTCAGAAGGAGTAAACAGCTAAAACGGACTGTATGAAGAATGCTTTAGCTTACACTGTTTCTATCAAGCAAATGACCTTTTTTCATCATTATCCTAATGGTATGAAGGATTATGTTTAGTTTCAGAACCTTATTCACTCAACAACGTTTTGACCATTATTGTTACTTTTAAAGCTTTCTCAGAAGGAGTAAACAGCTAAAACAGAATGTAAGAGGAATGCTTTAGCTTACACTGTTTCTATCAAGCAAATGACCTTTTTTCATCATTATCATAATGGTATGAAGGATTATGTTTAGTTTTAGAACCTTATTCACTCAACAACGTTTTGACCATTATTGTTACTTTTAAAGCTTTCTCAGAAGGAGTAAACAGCTAAAACAGAATGTAAGAGGAATGCTTTAGCTTACACTGTTTCTATCAAGCAAATGACCTTTTTTCATCATTATCATAATGGTATGAAGGATTATGTTTAGTTTTAGAACCTTATTCACTCAACAACGTTTTGACCATTATTGTTACTTTTAAAGCTTTTTCAGAAGGAGTAAACAGCTAAAACGGACTGTATGAAGAATGCTTTAGCTTACACTGTTTCTATCAAGCAAATGACCTTTTTTCATCATTATCATAATGGTATGAAGGATTATGTTTAGTTTTAGAACCTTATTCACTCAACAACGTTTTGACCATTATTGTTACTTTTAAAGCTTTCTCAGAAGGAGTAAACAGCTAAAACAGAATGTATGAAGAAGGCTTTAGCTTACACTGTTTCTATCAAGCAAATTACCTTTTTTCATCATTATCATAATGGTATGAAGGATTATGTTTAGTTTTAGAACCTTATTCACTCAACAACGTTTTGACCATTATTGTTACTTTTAAAGCTTTCTCAGAAGGAGTAAACAGCTAAAACAGAATGTAAGAGGAATGCTTTAGCTTACACTGTTTCTATCAAGCAAATGACCTTTTTTCATCATTATCATAATGGTATGAAGGATTATGTTTAGTTTTAGAACCTTATTCACTCAACAACGTTTTGACCATTATTGTTACTTTTAAAGCTTTCTCAGAAGGAGTAAACAGCTAAAACAGAATGTAAGAGGAATGCTTTAGCTTACACTGTTTCTATCAAGCAAATGACCTTTTTTCATCATTATCATAATGGTATGAAGGATTATGTTTAGTTTTAGAACCTTATTCACTCAACAACGTTTTGACCATTATTGTTACTTTTAAAGCTTTTTCAGAAGGAGTAAACAGCTAAAACGGACTGTATGAAGAATGCTTTAGCTTACACTGTTTCTATCAAGCAAATGACCTTTTTTCATCATTATCATAATGGTATGAAGGATTATGTTTAGTTTTAGAACCGTATTCACTCAACAACGTTTTGACCATTATTGTTACTTTTAAAGCTTTCTCAGAAGGAGTAAACAGCTAAAACAGAATGTAAGAGGAATGCTTTAGCTTACACTGTTTCTATCAAGCAAATGACCTTTTTTCATCATTATCATAATGGTATGAAGGATTATGTTTAGTTTTAGAACCTTATTCACTCAACAACGTTTTGACCATTATTGTTACTTTTAAAGCTTTCTCAGAAGGAGTAAACAGCTAAAACGGACTGTATGAAGAATGCTTTAGCTTACACTGTTTCTATCAAGCAAATGACCTTTTTTCATCATTATCATAATGGTATGAAGGATTATGTTTAGTTTTAGAACCTTATTCACTCAACAACGTTTTGACCATTATTGTTACTTTTAAAGCTTTTGCAGAAGGAGTAAACAGCTAAAACAGAATGTATGAAGAAGGCTTTAGCTTACACTGTTTCTATCAAGCAAATGACCTTTTTTCATCATTATCATAATGGTATGAAGGATTATGTTTAGTTTTAGAACCTTATTCACTCAACAACGTTTTGACCATTATTGTTACTTTTAAAGCTTTCTCAGAAGGAGTAAACAGCTAAAACAGAATGTAAGAGGAATGCTTTAGCTTACACTGTTTCTATCAAGCAAATGACCTTTTTTCATCATTATCATAATGGTATGAAGGATTATGTTTAGTTTTAGAACCTTATTCACTCAACAACGTTTTGACCATTATTGTTACTTTTAAAGCTTTTTCAGAAGGAGTAAACAGCTAAAACGGACTGTATGAAGAATGCTTTAGCTTACACTGTTTCTATCAAGCAAATGACCTTTTTTCATCATTATCATAATGGTATGAAGGATTATGTTTAGTTTTAGAACCTTATTCACTCAACAACGTTTTGACCAGTATTGTTACTTTTAAAGCTTTCTCAGAAGGAGTAAACAGCTAAAACAGAATGTAAGAGGAATGCTTTAGCTTACACTGTTTCTATCAAGCAAATTACCTTTTTTCATCATTATCATAATGGTATGAAGGATTATGTTTAGTTTTAGAACCTTATTCACTCAACAACGTTTTGACCATTATTGTTACTTTTAAAGCTTTTTCAGAAGGAGTAAACAGCTAAAACGGACTGTATGAAGAATGCTTTAGCTTACACTGTTTCTATCAAGCAAATGACCTTTTTTCATCATTATCATAATGGTATGAAGGATTATGTTTAGTTTTAGAACCTTATTCACTCAACAACGTTTTGAC
This sequence comes from Pungitius pungitius, assembly GCF_949316345.1. Classification (NCBI taxonomy): domain Eukaryota; kingdom Metazoa; phylum Chordata; class Actinopteri; order Perciformes; family Gasterosteidae; genus Pungitius; species Pungitius pungitius. The sequence goes on along the minus strand of NC_084901.1, from coordinate 24,153,465 downwards.
CATTATTGTTACTTTTAAAGCTTTCTCAGAAGGAGTAAACAGCTAAAACAGAATGTATGAAGAAGGCTTTAGCTTACACTGTTTCTATCAAGCAAATGACCTTTTTTCATCATTATCATAATGGTATGAAGGATTATGTTTAGTTTTAGAACCTTATTCACTCAACAACGTTTTGACCATTATTGTTACTTTTAAAGCTTTCTCAGAAGGAGTAAACAGCTAAAACAGAATGTAAGAGGAATGCTTTAGCTTACACTGTTTCTATCAAGCAAATGACCTTTTTTCATCATTATCATAATGGTATGAAGGATTATGTTTAGTTTTAGAACCTTATTCACTCAACAACGTTTTGACCATTATTGTTACTTTTAAAGCTTTTTCAGAAGGAGTAAACAGCTAAAACGGACTGTATGAAGAATGCTTTAGCTTACACTGTTTCTATCAAGCAAATGACCTTTTTTCATCATTATCATAATGGTATGAAGGATTATGTTTAGTTTTAGAACCTTATTCACTCAACAACGTTTTGACCAGTATTGTTACTTTTAAAGCTTTCTCAGAAGGAGTAAACAGCTAAAACAGAATGTAAGAGGAATGCTTTAGCTTACACTGTTTCTATCAAGCAAATTACCTTTTTTCATCATTATCATAATGGTATGAAGGATTATGTTTAGTTTTAGAACCTTATTCACTCAACAACGTTTTGACCATTATTGTTACTTTTAAAGCTTTCTCAGAAGGAGTAAACAGCTAAAACAGAATGTAAGAGGAATGCTTTAGCTTACACTGTTTCTATCAAGCAAATGACCTTTTTTCATCATTATCATAATGGTATGAAGGATTATGTTTAGTTTTAGAACCTTATTCACTCAACAACGTTTTGACCATTATTGTTACTTTTAAAGCTTTTGCAGAAGGAGTAAACAGCTAAAACGGACTGTATGAAGAATGCTTTAGCTTACACTGTTTCTATCAAGCAAATGACCTTTTTTCATCATTATCATAATGGTATGAAGGATTATGTTTAGTTTTAGAACCTTATTCACTCAACAACGTTTTGACCAGTATTGTTACTTTTAAAGCTTTCTCAGAAGGAGTAAACAGCTAAAACAGAATGTAAGAGGAATGCTTTAGCTTACACTGTTTCTATCAAGCAAATTACCTTTTTTCATCATTATCATAATGGTATGAAGGATTATGTTTAGTTTTAGAACCTTATTCACTCAACAACGTTTTGACCATTATTGTTACTTTTAAAGCTTTTTCAGAAGGAGTAAACAGCTAAAACGGACTGTATGAAGAATGCTTTAGCTTACACTGTTTCTATCAAGCAAATGACCTTTTTTCATCATTATCATAATGGTATGAAGGATTATGTTTAGTTTTAGAACCTTATTCACTCAACAACGTTTTGACCATTATTGTTACTTTTAAAGCTTTCTCAGAAGGAGTAAACAGCTAAAACAGAATGTATGAAGAAGGCTTTAGCTTACACTGTTTCTATCAAGCAAATGACCTTTTTTCATCATTATCATAATGGTATGAAGGATTATGTTTAGTTTTAGAACCTTATTCACTCAACAACGTTTTGACCATTATTGTTACTTTTAAAGCTTTCTCAGAAGGAGTAAACAGCTAAAACAGAATGTAAGAGGAATGCTTTAGCTTACACTGTTTCTATCAAGCAAATGACCTTTTTTCATCATTATCATAATGGTATGAAGGATTATGTTTAGTTTTAGAACCTTATTCACTCAACAACGTTTTGACCATTATTGTTACTTTTAAAGCTTTTTCAGAAGGAGTAAACAGCTAAAACGGACTGTATGAAGAATGCTTTAGCTTACACTGTTTCTATCAAGCAAATGACCTTTTTTCATCATTATCATAATGGTATGAAGGATTATGTTTAGTTTTAGAACCTTATTCACTCAACAACGTTTTGACCATTATTGTTACTTTTAAAGCTTTTTCAGAAGGAGTAAACAGCTAAAACGGACTGTATGAAGAATGCTTTAGCTTACACTGTTTCTATCAAGCAAATGACCTTTTTTCATCATTATCATAATGGTATGAAGGATTATGTTTAGTTTTAGAACCTTATTCACTCAACAACGTTTTGACCAGTATTGTTACTTTTAAAGCTTTCTCAGAAGGAGTAAACAGCTAAAACAGAATGTAAGAGGAATGCTTTAGCTTACACTGTTTCTATCAAGCAAATTACCTTTTTTCATCATTATCATAATGGTATGAAGGATTATGTTTAGTTTTAGAACCTTATTCACTCAACAACGTTTTGACCATTATTGTTACTTTTAAAGCTTTTTCAGAAGGAGTAAACAGCTAAAACGGACTGTATGAAGAATGCTTTAGCTTACACTGTTTCTATCAAGCAAATGACCTTTTTTCATCATTATCATAATGGTATGAAGGATTATGTTTAGTTTTAGAACCTTATTCACTCAACAACGTTTTGACCATTATTGTTACTTTTAAAGCTTTCTCAGAAGGAGTAAACAGCTAAAACAGAATGTATGAAGAAGGCTTTAGCTTACACTGTTTCTATCAAGCAAATGACCTTTTTTCATCATTATCATAATGGTATGAAGGATTATGTTTAGTTTTAGAACCTTATTCACTCAACAACGTTTTGACCAGTATTGTTACTTTTAAAGCTTTCTCAGAAGGAGTAAACAGCTAAAACAGAATGTAAGAGGAATGCTTTAGCTTACACTGTTTCTATCAAGCAAATGACCTTTTTTCATCATTATCATAATGGTATGAAGGATTATGTTTAGTTTTAGAACCTTATTCACTCAACAACGTTTTGACCATTATTGTTACTTTTAAAGCTTTTTCAGAAGGAGTAAACAGCTAAAACGGACTGTATGAAGAATGCTTTAGCTTACACTGTTTCTATCAAGCAAATGACCTTTTTTCATCATTATCATAATGGTATGAAGGATTATGTTTAGTTTTAGAACCTTATTCACTCAACAACGTTTTGACCATTATTGTTACTTTTAAAGCTTTCTCAGAAGGAGTAAACAGCTAAAACAGAATGTATGAAGAAGGCTTTAGCTTACACTGTTTCTATCAAGCAAATTACCTTTTTTCATCATTATCATAATGGTATGAAGGATTATGTTTAGTTTTAGAACCTTATTCACTCAACAACGTTTTGACCATTATTGTTACTTTTAAAGCTTTCTCAGAAGGAGTAAACAGCTAAAACAGAATGTAAGAGGAATGCTTTAGCTTACACTGTTTCTATCAAGCAAATGACCTTTTTTCATCATTATCATAATGGTATGAAGGATTATGTTTAGTTTTAGAACCTTATTCACTCAACAACGTTTTGACCATTATTGTTACTTTTAAAGCTTTCTCAGAAGGAGTAAACAGCTAAAACAGAATGTAAGAGGAATGCTTTAGCTTACACTGTTTCTATCAAGCAAATGACCTTTTTTCATCATTATCATAATGGTATGAAGGATTATGTTTAGTTTTAGAACCTTATTCACTCAACAACGTTTTGACCAGTATTGTTACTTTTAAAGCTTTCTCAGAAGGAGTAAACAGCTAAAACAGAATGTAAGAGGAATGCTTTAGCTTACACTGTTTCTATCAAGCAAATTACCTTTTTTCATCATTATCATAATGGTATGAAGGATTATGTTTAGTTTTAGAACCTTATTCACTCAACAACGTTTTGACCATTATTGTTACTTTTAAAGCTTTCTCAGAAGGAGTAAACAGCTAAAACAGAATGTAAGAGGAATGCTTTAGCTTACACTGTTTCTATCAAGCAAATGACCTTTTTTCATCATTATCATAATGGTATGAAGGATTATGTTTAGTTTTAGAACCTTATTCACTCAACAACGTTTTGACCATTATTGTTACTTTTAAAGCTTTTGCAGAAGGAGTAAACAGCTAAAACGGACTGTATGAAGAATGCTTTAGCTTACAATGTTTCTATCAAGCAAATGACCTTTTTTCATCATTATCATAATGGTATGAAGGATTATGTTTAGTTTTAGAACCTTATTCACTCAACAACGTTTTGACCAGTATTGTTACTTTTAAAGCTTTCTCAGAAGGAGTAAACAGCTAAAACAGAATGTAAGAGGAATGCTTTAGCTTACACTGTTTCTATCAAGCAAATTACCTTTTTTCATCATTATCATAATGGTATGAAGGATTATGTTTAGTTTTAGAACCTTATTCACTCAACAACGTTTTGACCATTATTGTTACTTTTAAAGCTTTTTCAGAAGGAGTAAACAGCTAAAACGGACTGTATGAAGAATGCTTTAGCTTACACTGTTTCTATCAAGCAAATGACCTTTTTTCATCATTATCATAATGGTATGAAGGATTATGTTTAGTTTTAGAACCTTATTCACTCAACAACGTTTTGACCATTATTGTTACTTTTAAAGCTTTCTCAGAAGGAGTAAACAGCTAAAACAGAATGTATGAAGAAGGCTTTAGCTTACACTGTTTCTATCAAGCAAATGACCTTTTTTCATCATTATCATAATGGTATGAAGGATTATGTTTAGTTTTAGAACCTTATTCACTCAACAACGTTTTGACCATTATTGTTACTTTTAAAGCTTTCTCAGAAGGAGTAAACAGCTAAAACAGAATGTAAGAGGAATGCTTTAGCTTACACTGTTTCTATCAAGCAAATGACCTTTTTTCATCATTATCATAATGGTATGAAGGATTATGTTTAGTTTTAGAACCTTATTCACTCAACAACGTTTTGACCATTATTGTTACTTTTAAAGCTTTCTCAGAAGGAGTAAACAGCTAAAACAGAATGTAAGAGGAATGCTTTAGCTTACACTGTTTCTATCAAGCAAATGACCTTTTTTCATCATTATCATAATGGTATGAAGGATTATGTTTAGTTTTAGAACCTTATTCACTCAACAACGTTTTGACCATTATTGTTACTTTTAAAGCTTTTTCAGAAGGAGTAAACAGCTAAAACGGACTGTATGAAGAATGCTTTAGCTTACACTGTTTCTATCAAGCAAATGACCTTTTTTCATCATTATCATAATGGTATGAAGGATTATGTTTAGTTTTAGAACCTTATTCACTCAACAACGTTTTGACCATTATTGTTACTTTTAAAGCTTTCTCAGAAGGAGTAAACAGCTAAAACAGAATGTAAGAGGAATGCTTTAGCTTACACTGTTTCTATCAAGCAAATGACCTTTTTTCATCATTATCATAATGGTATGAAGGATTATGTTTAGTTTTAGAACCTTATTCACTCAACAACGTTTTGACCATTATTGTTACTTTTAAAGCTTTTGCAGAAGGAGTAAACAGCTAAAACAGAATGTATGAAGAAGGCTTTAGCTTACACTGTTTCTATCAAGCAAATGACCTTTTTTCATCATTATCATAATGGTATGAAGGATTATGTTTAGTTTTAGAACCTTATTCACTCAACAACGTTTTGACCATTATTGTTACTTTTAAAGCTTTCTCAGAAGGAGTAAACAGCTAAAACAGAATGTAAGAGGAATGCTTTAGCTTACACTGTTTCTATCAAGCAAATTACCTTTTTTCAACATTATCATTATGGTATGAAGGATTATGTTTAGTTTTAGAACCAGATTCACTCAACAACGTCTTGACCATTTTTGTTACTGTCAAAGCTCTTGCAGAAAGAGTAAACAGCTAAAACGGAATTTAAGAGAAATGTTTAGCTTACACTGTTTCTATCAAGCAAATGACCTTTTTTCATCATTATCATAATGGTATGAAGGATTATGTTTAGTTTTAGAACCTTATTCACTCAACAACGTTTTGACCATTATTGTTACTTTTAAAGCTTTTGCAGAAGGAGTAAACAGCTAAAACAGAATGTATGAAGAAGGCTTTAGCTTACACTGTTTCTATCAAGCAAATGACCTTTTTTCATCATTATCATAATGGTATGAAGGATTATGTTTAGTTTTAGAACCTTATTCACTCAACAACGTTTTGACCATTATTGTTACTTTTAAAGCTTTCTCAGAAGGAGTAAACAGCTAAAACAGAATGTAAGAGGAATGCTTTAGCTTACACTGTTTCTATCAAGCAAATGACCTTTTTTCATCATTATCATAATGGTATGAAGGATTATGTTTAGTTTTAGAACCTTATTCACTCAACAACGTTTTGACCATTATTGTTACTTTTAAAGCTTTTTCAGAAGGAGTAAACAGCTAAAACGGACTGTATGAAGAATGCTTTAGCTTACACTGTTTCTATCAAGCAAATGACCTTTTTTCATCATTATCATAATGGTATGAAGGATTATGTTTAGTTTTAGAACCTTATTCACTCAACAACGTTTTGACCAGTATTGTTACTTTTAAAGCTTTCTCAGAAGGAGTAAACAGCTAAAACAGAATGTAAGAGGAATGCTTTAGCTTACACTGTTTCTATCAAGCAAATTACCTTTTTTCATCATTATCATAATGGTATGAAGGATTATGTTTAGTTTTAGAACCTTATTCACTCAACAACGTTTTGACCATTATTGTTACTTTTAAAGCTTTCTCAGAAGGAGTAAACAGCTAAAACAGAATGTAAGAGGAATGCTTTAGCTTACACTGTTTCTATCAAGCAAATGACCTTTTTTCATCATTATCATAATGGTATGAAGGATTATGTTTAGTTTTAGAACCTTATTCACTCAACAACGTTTTGACCATTATTGTTACTTTTAAAGCTTTTGCAGAAGGAGTAAACAGCTAAAACGGACTGTATGAAGAATGCTTTAGCTTACACTGTTTCTATCAAGCAAATGACCTTTTTTCATCATTATCATAATGGTATGAAGGATTATGTTTAGTTTTAGAACCTTATTCACTCAACAACGTTTTGACCAGTATTGTTACTTTTAAAGCTTTCTCAGAAGGAGTAAACAGCTAAAACAGAATGTAAGAGGAATGCTTTAGCTTACACTGTTTCTATCAAGCAAATTACCTTTTTTCATCATTATCATAATGGTATGAAGGATTATGTTTAGTTTTAGAACCTTATTCACTCAACAACGTTTTGACCATTATTGTTACTTTTAAAGCTTTTTCAGAAGGAGTAAACAGCTAAAACGGACTGTATGAAGAATGCTTTAGCTTACACTGTTTCTATCAAGCAAATGACCTTTTTTCATCATTATCATAATGGTATGAAGGATTATGTTTAGTTTTAGAACCTTATTCACTCAACAACGTTTTGACCATTATTGTTACTTTTAAAGCTTTCTCAGAAGGAGTAAACAGCTAAAACAGAATGTATGAAGAAGGCTTTAGCTTACACTGTTTCTATCAAGCAAATGACCTTTTTTCATCATTATCATAATGGTATGAAGGATTATGTTTAGTTTTAGAACCTTATTCACTCAACAACGTTTTGACCATTATTGTTACTTTTAAAGCTTTCTCAGAAGGAGTAAACAGCTAAAACAGAATGTAAGAGGAATGCTTTAGCTTACACTGTTTCTATCAAGCAAATGACCTTTTTTCATCATTATCATAATGGTATGAAGGATTATGTTTAGTTTTAGAACCTTATTCACTCAACAACGTTTTGACCATTATTGTTACTTTTAAAGCTTTTTCAGAAGGAGTAAACAGCTAAAACGGACTGTATGAAGAATGCTTTAGCTTACACTGTTTCTATCAAGCAAATGACCTTTTTTCATCATTATCATAATGGTATGAAGGATTATGTTTAGTTTTAGAACCTTATTCACTCAACAACGTTTTGACCATTATTGTTACTTTTAAAGCTTTTTCAGAAGGAGTAAACAGCTAAAACGGACTGTATGAAGAATGCTTTAGCTTACACTGTTTCTATCAAGCAAATGACCTTTTTTCATCATTATCATAATGGTATGAAGGATTATGTTTAGTTTTAGAACCTTATTCACTCAACAACGTTTTGACCAGTATTGTTACTTTTAAAGCTTTCTCAGAAGGAGTAAACAGCTAAAACAGAATGTAAGAGGAATGCTTTAGCTTACACTGTTTCTATCAAGCAAATTACCTTTTTTCATCATTATCATAATGGTATGAAGGATTATGTTTAGTTTTAGAACCTTATTCACTCAACAACGTTTTGACCATTATTGTTACTTTTAAAGCTTTTTCAGAAGGAGTAAACAGCTAAAACGGACTGTATGAAGAATGCTTTAGCTTACACTGTTTCTATCAAGCAAATGACCTTTTTTCATCATTATCATAATGGTATGAAGGATTATGTTTAGTTTTAGAACCTTATTCACTCAACAACGTTTTGACCATTATTGTTACTTTTAAAGCTTTCTCAGAAGGAGTAAACAGCTAAAACAGAATGTATGAAGAAGGCTTTAGCTTACACTGTTTCTATCAAGCAAATGACCTTTTTTCATCATTATCATAATGGTATGAAGGATTATGTTTAGTTTTAGAACCTTATTCACTCAACAACGTTTTGACCAGTATTGTTACTTTTAAAGCTTTCTCAGAAGGAGTAAACAGCTAAAACAGAATGTAAGAGGAATGCTTTAGCTTACACTGTTTCTATCAAGCAAATGACCTTTTTTCATCATTATCATAATGGTATGAAGGATTATGTTTAGTTTTAGAACCTTATTCACTCAACAACGTTTTGACCATTATTGTTACTTTTAAAGCTTTTTCAGAAGGAGTAAACAGCTAAAACGGACTGTATGAAGAATGCTTTAGCTTACACTGTTTCTATCAAGCAAATGACCTTTTTTCATCATTATCATAATGGTATGAAGGATTATGTTTAGTTTTAGAACCTTATTCACTCAACAACGTTTTGACCATTATTGTTACTTTTAAAGCTTTCTCAGAAGGAGTAAACAGCTAAAACAGAATGTATGAAGAAGGCTTTAGCTTACACTGTTTCTATCAAGCAAATTACCTTTTTTCATCATTATCATAATGGTATGAAGGATTATGTTTAGTTTTAGAACCTTATTCACTCAACAACGTTTTGACCATTATTGTTACTTTTAAAGCTTTCTCAGAAGGAGTAAACAGCTAAAACAGAATGTAAGAGGAATGCTTTAGCTTACACTGTTTCTATCAAGCAAATGACCTTTTTTCATCATTATCATAATGGTATGAAGGATTATGTTTAGTTTTAGAACCTTATTCACTCAACAACGTTTTGACCATTATTGTTACTTTTAAAGCTTTCTCAGAAGGAGTAAACAGCTAAAACAGAATGTAAGAGGAATGCTTTAGCTTACACTGTTTCTATCAAGCAAATGACCTTTTTTCATCATTATCATAATGGTATGAAGGATTATGTTTAGTTTTAGAACCTTATTCACTCAACAACGTTTTGACCAGTATTGTTACTTTTAAAGCTTTCTCAGAAGGAGTAAACAGCTAAAACAGAATGTAAGAGGAATGCTTTAGCTTACACTGTTTCTATCAAGCAAATTACCTTTTTTCATCATTATCATAATGGTATGAAGGATTATGTTTAGTTTTAGAACCTTATTCACTCAACAACGTTTTGACCATTATTGTTACTTTTAAAGCTTTCTCAGAAGGAGTAAACAGCTAAAACAGAATGTAAGAGGAATGCTTTAGCTTACACTGTTTCTATCAAGCAAATGACCTTTTTTCATCATTATCATAATGGTATGAAGGATTATGTTTAGTTTTAGAACCTTATTCACTCAACAACGTTTTGACCATTATTGTTACTTTTAAAGCTTTCTCAGAAGGAGTAAACAGCTAAAACAGAATGTAAGAGGAATGCTTTAGCTTACACTGTTTCTATCAAGCAAATGACCTTTTTTCATCATTATCATAATGGTATGAAGGATTATGTTTAGTTTTAGAACCTTATTCACTCAACAACGTTTTGACCATTATTGTTACTTTTAAAGCTTTTTCAGAAGGAGTAAACAGCTAAAACGGACTGTATGAAGAATGCTTTAGCTTACACTGTTTCTATCAAGCAAATGACCTTTTTTCATCATTATCATAATGGTATGAAGGATTATGTTTAGTTTTAGAACCTTATTCACTCAACAACGTTTTGACCATTATTGTTACTTTTAAAGCTTTCTCAGAAGGAGTAAACAGCTAAAACAGAATGTAAGAGGAATGCTTTAGCTTACACTGTTTCTATCAAGCAAATGACCTTTTTTCATCATTATCATAATGGTATGAAGGATTATGTTTAGTTTTAGAACCTTATTCACTCAACAACGTTTTGACCATTATTGTTACTTTTAAAGCTTTCTCAGAAGGAGTAAACAGCTAAAACAGAATGTATGAAGAAGGCTTTAGCTTACACTGTTTCTATCAAGCAAATGACCTTTTTTCATCATTATCATAATGGTATGAAGGATTATGTTTAGTTTTAGAACCTTATTCACTCAACAACGTTTTGACCATTATTGTTACTTTTAAAGCTTTCTCAGAAGGAGTAAACAGCTAAAACAGAATGTAAGAGGAATGCTTTAGCTTACACTGTTTCTATCAAGCAAATGACCTTTTTTCATCATTATCATAATGGTATGAAGGATTATGTTTAGTTTTAGAACCTTATTCACTCAACAACGTTTTGACCATTATTGTTACTTTTAAAGCTTTCTCAGAAGGAGTAAACAGCTAAAACAGAATGTAAGAGGAATGCTTTAGCTTACACTGTTTCTATCAAGCAAATTACCTTTTTTCAACATTATCATTATGGTATGAAGGATTATGTTTAGTTTTAGAACCAGATTCACTCAACAACGTCTTGACCATTTTTGTTACTGTCAAAGCTCTTGCAGAAAGAGTAAACAGCTAAAACGGAATTTAAGAGAAATGTTTAGCTTACACTGTTTCTATCAAGCAAATGACCTTTTTTCATCATTATCATAATGGTATGAAGGATTATGTTTAGTTTTAGAACCTTATTCACTCAACAACGTTTTGACCATTATTGTTACTTTTAAAGCTTTTGCAGAAGGAGTAAACAGCTAAAACAGAATGTATGAAGAAGGCTTTAGCTTACACTGTTTCTATCAAGCAAATGACCTTTTTTCATCATTATCATAATGGTATGAAGGATTATGTTTAGTTTTAGAACCTTATTCACTCAACAACGTTTTGACCATTATTGTTACTTTTAAAGCTTTCTCAGAAGGAGTAAACAGCTAAAACAGAATGTAAGAGGAATGCTTTAGCTTACACTGTTTCTATCAAGCAAATGACCTTTTTTCATCATTATCATAATGGTATGAAGGATTATGTTTAGTTTTAGAACCTTATTCACTCAACAACGTTTTGACCATTATTGTTACTTTTAAAGCTTTTTCAGAAGGAGTAAACAGCTAAAACGGACTGTATGAAGAATGCTTTAGCTTACACTGTTTCTATCAAGCAAATGACCTTTTTTCATCATTATCATAATGGTATGAAGGATTATGTTTAGTTTTAGAACCTTATTCACTCAACAACGTTTTGACCAGTATTGTTACTTTTAAAGCTTTCTCAGAAGGAGTAAACAGCTAAAACAGAATGTAAGAGGAATGCTTTAGCTTACACTGTTTCTATCAAGCAAATTACCTTTTTTCATCATTATCATAATGGTATGAAGGATTATGTTTAGTTTTAGAACCTTATTCACTCAACAACGTTTTGACCATTATTGTTACTTTTAAAGCTTTCTCAGAAGGAGTAAACAGCTAAAACAGAATGTAAGAGGAATGCTTTAGCTTACACTGTTTCTATCAAGCAAATGACCTTTTTTCATCATTATCATAATGGTATGAAGGATTATGTTTAGTTTTAGAACCTTATTCACTCAACAACGTTTTGACCATTATTGTTACTTTTAAAGCTTTTGCAGAAGGAGTAAACAGCTAAAACGGACTGTATGAAGAATGCTTTAGCTTACACTGTTTCTATCAAGCAAATGACCTTTTTTCATCATTATCATAATGGTATGAAGGATTATGTTTAGTTTTAGAACCTTATTCACTCAACAACGTTTTGACCAGTATTGTTACTTTTAAAGCTTTCTCAGAAGGAGTAAACAGCTAAAACAGAATGTAAGAGGAATGCTTTAGCTTACACTGTTTCTATCAAGCAAATTACCTTTTTTCATCATTATCATAATGGTATGAAGGATTATGTTTAGTTTTAGAACCTTATTCACTCAACAACGTTTTGACCATTATTGTTACTTTTAAAGCTTTTTCAGAAGGAGTAAACAGCTAAAACGGACTGTATGAAGAATGCTTTAGCTTACACTGTTTCTATCAAGCAAATGACCTTTTTTCATCATTATCATAATGGTATGAAGGATTATGTTTAGTTTTAGAACCTTATTCACTCAACAACGTTTTGACCATTATTGTTACTTTTAAAGCTTTCTCAGAAGGAGTAAACAGCTAAAACAGAATGTATGAAGAAGGCTTTAGCTTACACTGTTTCTATCAAGCAAATGACCTTTTTTCATCATTATCATAATGGTATGAAGGATTATGTTTAGTTTTAGAACCTTATTCACTCAACAACGTTTTGACCATTATTGTTACTTTTAAAGCTTTCTCAGAAGGAGTAAACAGCTAAAACAGAATGTAAGAGGAATGCTTTAGCTTACACTGTTTCTATCAAGCAAATGACCTTTTTTCATCATTATCATAATGGTATGAAGGATTATGTTTAGTTTTAGAACCTTATTCACTCAACAACGTTTTGACCATTATTGTTACTTTTAAAGCTTTCTCAGAAGGAGTAAACAGCTAAAACAGAATGTAAGAGGAATGCTTTAGCTTACACTGTTTCTATCAAGCAAATGACCTTTTTTCATCATTATCATAATGGTATGAAGGATTATGTTTAGTTTTAGAACCTTATTCACTCAACAACGTTTTGACCATTATTGTTACTTTTAAAGCTTTTTCAGAAGGAGTAAACAGCTAAAACGGACTGTATGAAGAATGCTTTAGCTTACACTGTTTCTATCAAGCAAATGACCTTTTTTCATCATTATCATAATGGTATGAAGGATTATGTTTAGTTTTAGAACCTTATTCACTCAACAACGTTTTGACCATTATTGTTACTTTTAAAGCTTTCTCAGAAGGAGTAAACAGCTAAAACAGAATGTATGAAGAAGGCTTTAGCTTACACTGTTTCTATCAAGCAAATGACCTTTTTTCATCATTATCATAATGGTATGAAGGATTATGTTTAGTTTTAGAACCTTATTCACTCAACAACGTTTTGACCATTATTGTTACTTTTAAAGCTTTCTCAGAAGGAGTAAACAGCTAAAACAGAATGTATGAAGAAGGCTTTAGCTTACACTGTTTCTATCAAGCAAATGACCTTTTTTCATCATTATCATAATGGTATGAAGGATTATGTTTAGTTTTAGAACCTTATTCACTCAACAACGTTTTGACCATTATTGTTACTTTTAAAGCTTTCTCAGAAGGAGTAAACAGCTAAAACAGAATGTAAGAGGAATGCTTTAGCTTACACTGTTTCTATCAAGCAAATGACCTTTTTTCATCATTATCATAATGGTATGAAGGATTATGTTTAGTTTTAGAACCTTATTCACTCAACAACGTTTTGACCATTATTGTTACTTTTAAAGCTTTTTCAGAAGGAGTAAACAGCTAAAACGGACTGTATGAAGAATGCTTTAGCTTACACTGTTTCTATCAAGCAAATGACCTTTTTTCATCATTATCATAATGGTATGAAGGATTATGTTTAGTTTTAGAACCTTATTCACTCAACAACGTTTTGACCATTATTGTTACTTTTAAAGCTTTCTCAGAAGGAGTAAACAGCTAAAACAGAATGTAAGAGGAATGCTTTAGCTTACACTGTTTCTATCAAGCAAATGACCTTTTTTCATCATTATCATAATGGTATGAAGGATTATGTTTAGTTTTAGAACCTTATTCACTCAACAACGTTTTGACCATTATTGTTACTTTTAAAGCTTTCTCAGAAGGAGTAAACAGCTAAAACAGAATGTAAGAGGAATGCTTTAGCTTACACTGTTTCTATCAAGCAAATGACCTTTTTTCATCATTATCATAATGGTATGAAGGATTATGTTTAGTTTTAGAACCTTATTCACTCAACAACGTTTTGACCATTATTGTTACTTTTAAAGCTTTTTCAGAAGGAGTAAACAGCTAAAACGGACTGTATGAAGAATGCTTTAGCTTACACTGTTTCTATCAAGCAAATGACCTTTTTTCATCATTATCATAATGGTATGAAGGATTATGTTTAGTTTTAGAACCTTATTCACTCAACAACGTTTTGACCATTATTGTTACTTTTAAAGCTTTCTCAGAAGGAGTAAACAGCTAAAACAGAATGTATGAAGAAGGCTTTAGCTTACACTGTTTCTATCAAGCAAATGACCTTTTTTCATCATTATCATAATGGTATGAAGGATTATGTTTAGTTTTAGAACCTTATTCACTCAACAACGTTTTGACCATTATTGTTACTTTTAAAGCTTTCTCAGAAGGAGTAAACAGCTAAAACAGAATGTAAGAGGAATGCTTTAGCTTACACTGTTTCTATCAAGCAAATTACCTTTTTTCATCATTATCATTATGGTATAAAGGATTGTTTAGTTTCAGAACCAGATTCACTCAACAACGTTTTAAACATTATTGTTACTTTCAAAGCTCTTGCAGAAGGAGAAAACAGCTAAAACAGACTGTATGAAGAATGCTTTAGCTTACACTGTTTCTATCAAGCAAATGACCTTTTTTCATCATTATCATAATGGTATGAAGGATTATGTTTAGTTTTAGAACCTTATTCACTCAACAACGTTTTGACCATTATTGTTACTTTTAAAGCTTTCTCAGAAGGAGTAAACAGCTAAAACAGAATGTAAGAGGAATGCTTTAGCTTACACTGTTTCTATCAAGCAAATGACCTTTTTTCATCATTATCATAATGGTATGAAGGATTATGTTTAGTTTTAGAACCTTATTCACTCAACAACGTTTTGACCATTATTGTTACTTTTAAAGCTTTCTCAGAAGGAGTAAACAGCTAAAACAGAATGTATGAAGAAGGCTTTAGCTTACACTGTTTCTATCAAGCAAATGACCTTTTTTCATCATTATCATAATGGTATGAAGGATTATGTTTAGTTTTAGAACCTTATTCACTCAACAACGTTTTGACCATTATTGTTACTTTTAAAGCTTTCTCAGAAGGAGTAAACAGCTAAAACAGAATGTAAGAGGAATGCTTTAGCTTACACTGTTTCTATCAAGCAAATGACCTTTTTTCATCATTATCATAATGGTATGAAGGATTATGTTTAGTTTTAGAACCTTATTCACTCAACAACGTTTTGACCATTATTGTTACTTTTAAAGCTTTCTCAGAAGGAGTAAACAGCTAAAACAGAATGTATGAAGAAGGCTTTAGCTTACACTGTTTCTATCAAGCAAATTACCTTTTTTCATCATTATCATAATGGTATGAAGGATTATGTTTAGTTTTAGAACCTTATTCACTCAACAACGTTTTGACCATTATTGTTACTTTTAAAGCTTTTTCAGAAGGAGTAAACAGCTAAAACGGACTGTATGAAGAATGCTTTAGCTTACACTGTTTCTATCAAGCAAATGACCTTTTTTCATCATTATCATAATGGTATGAAGGATTATGTTTAGTTTTAGAACCTTATTCACTCAACAACGTTTTGACCATTATTGTTACTTTTAAAGCTTTCTCAGAAGGAGTAAACAGCTAAAACAGAATGTATGAAGAAGGCTTTAGCTTACACTGTTTCTATCAAGCAAATGACCTTTTTTCATCATTATCATAATGGTATGAAGGATTATGTTTAGTTTTAGAACCTTATTCACTCAACAACGTTTTGACCATTATTGTTACTTTTAAAGCTTTCTCAGAAGGAGTAAACAGCTAAAACAGAATGTAAGAGGAATGCTTTAGCTTACACTGTTTCTATCAAGCAAATGACCTTTTTTCATCATTATCATAATGGTATGAAGGATTATGTTTAGTTTTAGAACCTTATTCACTCAACAACGTTTTGACCATTATTGTTACTTTTAAAGCTTTTTCAGAAGGAGTAAACAGCTAAAACGGACTGTATGAAGAATGCTTTAGCTTACACTGTTTCTATCAAGCAAATGACCTTTTTTCATCATTATCATAATGGTATGAAGGATTATGTTTAGTTTTAGAACCTTATTCACTCAACAACGTTTTGACCATTATTGTTACTTTTAAAGCTTTCTCAGAAGGAGTAAACAGCTAAAACAGAATGTAAGAGGAATGCTTTAGCTTACACTGTTTCTATCAAGCAAATGACCTTTTTTCATCATTATCATAATGGTATGAAGGATTATGTTTAGTTTTAGAACCTTATTCACTCAACAACGTTTTGACCATTATTGTTACTTTTAAAGCTTTCTCAGAAGGAGTAAACAGCTAAAACAGAATGTAAGAGGAATGCTTTAGCTTACACTGTTTCTATCAAGCAAATGACCTTTTTTCATCATTATCATAATGGTATGAAGGATTATGTTTAGTTTTAGAACCTTATTCACTCAACAACGTTTTGACCATTATTGTTACTTTTAAAGCTTTTTCAGAAGGAGTAAACAGCTAAAACGGACTGTATGAAGAATGCTTTAGCTTACACTGTTTCTATCAAGCAAATGACCTTTTTTCATCATTATCATAATGGTATGAAGGATTATGTTTAGTTTTAGAACCTTATTCACTCAACAACGTTTTGACCATTATTGTTACTTTTAAAGCTTTCTCAGAAGGAGTAAACAGCTAAAACAGAATGTATGAAGAAGGCTTTAGCTTACACTGTTTCTATCAAGCAAATGACCTTTTTTCATCATTATCATAATGGTATGAAGGATTATGTTTAGTTTTAGAACCTTATTCACTCAACAACGTTTTGACCATTATTGTTACTTTTAAAGCTTTCTCAGAAGGAGTAAACAGCTAAAACAGAATGTAAGAGGAATGCTTTAGCTTACACTGTTTCTATCAAGCAAATGACCTTTTTTCATCATTATCATAATGGTATGAAGGATTATGTTTAGTTTTAGAACCTTATTCACTCAACAACGTTTTGACCATTATTGTTACTTTTAAAGCTTTTTCAGAAGGAGTAAACAGCTAAAACGGACTGTATGAAGAATGCTTTAGCTTACACTGTTTCTATCAAGCAAATGACCTTTTTTCATCATTATCATAATGGTATGAAGGATTATGTTTAGTTTTAGAACCTTATTCACTCAACAACGTTTTGACCATTATTGTTACTTTTAAAGCTTTCTCAGAAGGAGTAAACAGCTAAAACAGAATGTAAGAGGAATGCTTTAGCTTACACTGTTTCTATCAAGCAAATGACCTTTTTTCATCATTATCATAATGGTATGAAGGATTATGTTTAGTTTTAGAACCTTATTCACTCAACAACGTTTTGACCATTATTGTTACTTTTAAAGCTTTCTCAGAAGGAGTAAACAGCTAAAACAGAATGTAAGAGGAATGCTTTAGCTTACACTGTTTCTATCAAGCAAATGACCTTTTTTCATCATTATCATAATGGTATGAAGGATTATGTTTAGTTTTAGAACCTTATTCACTCAACAACGTTTTGACCATTATTGTTACTTTTAAAGCTTTTTCAGAAGGAGTAAACAGCTAAAACGGACTGTATGAAGAATGCTTTAGCTTACACTGTTTCTATCAAGCAAATGACCTTTTTTCATCATTATCATAATGGTATGAAGGATTATGTTTAGTTTTAGAACCTTATTCACTCAACAACGTTTTGACCATTATTGTTACTTTTAAAGCTTTCTCAGAAGGAGTAAACAGCTAAAACAGAATGTATGAAGAAGGCTTTAGCTTACACTGTTTCTATCAAGCAAATGACCTTTTTTCATCATTATCATAATGGTATGAAGGATTATGTTTAGTTTTAGAACCTTATTCACTCAACAACGTTTTGACCATTATTGTTACTTTTAAAGCTTTCTCAGAAGGAGTAAACAGCTAAAACGGACTGTATGAAGAATGCTTTAGCTTACACTGTTTCTATCAAGCAAATGACCTTTTTTCATCATTATCATAATGGTATGAAGGATTATGTTTAGTTTTAGAACCTTATTCACTCAACACCGTTTTGACCATTATTGTTACTTTTAAAGCTTTCTCAGAAGGAGTAAACAGCTAAAACAGAATGTAAGAGGAATGCTTTAGCTTACACTGTTTCTATCAAGCAAATGACCTTTTTTCATCATTATCATAATGGTATGAAGGATTATGTTTAGTTTTAGAACCTTATTCACTCAACAACGTTTTGACCATTATTGTTACTTTTAAAGCTTTTTCAGAAGGAGTAAACAGCTAAAACGGACTGTATGAAGAATGCTTTAGCTTACACTGTTTCTATCAAGCAAATGACCTTTTTTCATCATTATCATAATGGTATGAAGGATTATGTTTAGTTTTAGAACCTTATTCACTCAACAACGTTTTGACCAGTATTGTTACTTTTAAAGCTTTCTCAGAAGGAGTAAACAGCTAAAACAGAATGTAAGAGGAATGCTTTAGCTTACACTGTTTCTATCAAGCAAATGACCTTTTTTCATCATTATCATAATGGTATGAAGGATTATGTTTAGTTTTAGAACCTTATTCACTCAACAACGTTTTGACCATTATTGTTACTTTTAAAGCTTTTTCAGAAGGAGTAAACAGCTAAAACGGACTGTATGAAGAATGCTTTAGCTTACACTGTTTCTATCAAGCAAATGACCTTTTTTCATCATTATCATAATGGTATGAAGGATTATGTTTAGTTTTAGAACCTTATTCACTCAACAACGTTTTGACCATTATTGTTACTTTTAAAGCTTTTTCAGAAGGAGTAAACAGCTAAAACGGACTGTATGAAGAATGCTTTAGCTTACACTGTTTCTATCAAGCAAATGACCTTTTTTCATCATTATCATAATGGTATGAAGGATTATGTTTAGTTTTAGAACCTTATTCACTCAACAACGTTTTGACCATTATTGTTACTTTTAAAGCTTTTTCAGAAGGAGTAAACAGCTAAAACGGACTGTATGAAGAATGCTTTAGCTTACACTGTTTCTATCAAGCAAATGACCTTTTTTCATCATTATCATAATGGTATGAAGGATTATGTTTAGTTTTCGAACCTTATTCACTCAACAACGTTTTGACCATTATTGTTACTTTTAAAGCTTTCTCAGAAGGAGTAAACAGCTAAAACAGAATGTAAGAGGAATGCTTTAGCTTACACTGTTTCTATCAAGCAAATGACCTTTTTTCATCATTATCATAATGGTATGAAGGATTATGTTTAGTTTTAGAACCTTATTCACTCAACAACGTTTTGACCATTATTGTTACTTTTAAAGCTTTTGCAGAAGGAGTAAACAGCTAAAACAGAATGTATGAAGAAGGCTTTAGCTTACACTGTTTCTATCAAGCAAATGACCTTTTTTCATCATTATCATAATGGTATGAAGGATTATGTTTAGTTTTAGAACCTTATTCACTCAACAACGTTTTGACCATTATTGTTACTTTTAAAGCTTTTGCAGAAGGAGTAAACAGCTAAAACAGAATGTATGAAGAAGGCTTTAGCTTACACTGTTTCTATCAAGCAAATGACCTTTTTTCATCATTATCATAATGGTATGAAGGATTATGTTTAGTTTTAGAACCTTATTCACTCAACAACGT
Organism: Pungitius pungitius; assembly: GCF_949316345.1. Lineage (NCBI taxonomy): Eukaryota > Metazoa > Chordata > Actinopteri > Perciformes > Gasterosteidae > Pungitius > Pungitius pungitius. Next base: position 24,133,651 of record NC_084901.1, on the reverse strand, counting down.
TTTGACCATTATTGTTACTTTTAAAGCTTTCTCAGAAGGAGTAAACAGCTAAAACAGAATGTAAGAGGAATGCTTTAGCTTACACTGTTTCTATCAAGCAAATGACCTTTTTTCATCATTATCATAATGGTATGAAGGATTATGTTTAGTTTTAGAACCTTATTCACTCAACAACGTTTTGACCATTATTGTTACTTTTAAAGCTTTTTCAGAAGGAGTAAACAGCTAAAACGGACTGTATGAAGAATGCTTTAGCTTACACTGTTTCTATCAAGCAAATGACCTTTTTTCATCATTATCATAATGGTATGAAGGATTATGTTTAGTTTTAGAACCTTATTCACTCAACAACGTTTTGACCATTATTGTTACTTTTAAAGCTTTCTCAGAAGGAGTAAACAGCTAAAACAGAATGTAAGAGGAATGCTGTAGCTTACACTGTTTCTATCAAGCAAATGACCTTTTTTCATCATTATCATAATGGTATGAAGGATTATGTTTAGTTTTAGAACCTTATTCACTCAACAACGTTTTGACCATTATTGTTACTTTTAAAGCTTTTTCAGAAGGAGTAAACAGCTAAAACGGACTGTATGAAGAATGCTTTAGCTTACACTGTTTCTATCAAGCAAATGACCTTTTTTCATCATTATCATAATGGTATGAAGGATTATGTTTAGTTTTAGAACCTTATTCACTCAACAACGTTTTGACCATTATTGTTACTTTTAAAGCTTTTTCAGAAGGAGTAAACAGCTAAAACGGACTGTATGAAGAATGCTTTAGCTTACACTGTTTCTATCAAGCAAATGACCTTTTTTCATCATTATCATAATGGTATGAAGGATTATGTTTAGTTTTAGAACCTTATTCACTCAACAACGTTTTGACCATTATTGTTACTTTTAAAGCTTTTTCAGAAGGAGTAAACAGCTAAAACGGACTGTATGAAGAATGCTTTAGCTTACACTGTTTCTATCAAGCAAATGACCTTTTTTCATCATTATCATAATGGTATGAAGGATTATGTTTAGTTTTCGAACCTTATTCACTCAACAACGTTTTGACCATTATTGTTACTTTTAAAGCTTTCTCAGAAGGAGTAAACAGCTAAAACAGAATGTAAGAGGAATGCTTTAGCTTACACTGTTTCTATCAAGCAAATGACCTTTTTTCATCATTATCATAATGGTATGAAGGATTATGTTTAGTTTTAGAACCTTATTCACTCAACAACGTTTTGACCATTATTGTTACTTTTAAAGCTTTTGCAGAAGGAGTAAACAGCTAAAACAGAATGTATGAAGAAGGCTTTAGCTTACACTGTTTCTATCAAGCAAATGACCTTTTTTCATCATTATCATAATGGTATGAAGGATTATGTTTAGTTTTAGAACCTTATTCACTCAACAACGTTTTGACCATTATTGTTACTTTTAAAGCTTTTGCAGAAGGAGTAAACAGCTAAAACGGAATGTATGAAGAAGGCTTTAGCTTACACTGTTTCTATCAAGCAAATGACCTTTTTTCATCATTATCATAATGGTATGAAGGATTATGTTTAGTTTTAGAACCTTATTCACTCAACAACGTTTTGACCATTATTGTTACTTTTAAAGCTTTCTCAGAAGGAGTAAACAGCTAAAACAGAATGTAAGAGGAATGCTTTAGCTTACACTGTTTCTATCAAGCAAATGACCTTTTTTCATCATTATCATAATGGTATGAAGGATTATGTTTAGTTTTAGAACCTTATTCACTCAACAACGTTTTGACCATTATTGTTACTTTTAAAGCTTTTTCAGAAGGAGTAAACAGCTAAAACGGACTGTATGAAGAATGCTTTAGCTTACACTGTTTCTATCAAGCAAATGACCTTTTTTCATCATTATCATAATGGTATGAAGGATTATGTTTAGTTTTAGAACCTTATTCACTCAACAACGTTTTGACCATTATTGTTACTTTTAAAGCTTTCTCAGAAGGAGTAAACAGCTAAAACAGAATGTAAGAGGAATGCTGTAGCTTACACTGTTTCTATCAAGCAAATGACCTTTTTTCATCATTATCATAATGGTATGAAGGATTATGTTTAGTTTTAGAACCTTATTCACTCAACAACGTTTTGACCATTATTGTTACTTTTAAAGCTTTTTCAGAAGGAGTAAACAGCTAAAACGGACTGTATGAAGAATGCTTTAGCTTACACTGTTTCTATCAAGCAAATGACCTTTTTTCATCATTATCATAATGGTATGAAGGATTATGTTTAGTTTTAGAACCTTATTCACTCAACAACGTTTTGACCATTATTGTTACTTTTAAAGCTTTTTCAGAAGGAGTAAACAGCTAAAACGGACTGTATGAAGAATGCTTTAGCTTACACTGTTTCTATCAAGCAAATGACCTTTTTTCATCATTATCATAATGGTATGAAGGATTATGTTTAGTTTTAGAACCTTATTCACTCAACAACGTTTTGACCATTATTGTTACTTTTAAAGCTTTTTCAGAAGGAGTAAACAGCTAAAACGGACGGTATGAAGAATGCTTTAGCTTACACTGTTTCTATCAAGCAAATGACCTTTTTTCATCATTATCATAATGGTATGAAGGATTATGTTTAGTTTTAGAACCTTATTCACTCAACAACGTTTTGACCATTATTGTTACTTTTAAAGCTTTTTCAGAAGGAGTAAACAGCTAAAACGGACTGTATGAAGAATGCTTTAGCTTACACTGTTTCTATCAAGCAAATGACCTTTTTTCATCATTATCATAATGGTATGAAGGATTATGTTTAGTTTTCGAACCTTATTCACTCAACAACGTTTTGACCATTATTGTTACTTTTAAAGCTTTCTCAGAAGGAGTAAACAGCTAAAACAGAATGTAAGAGGAATGCTTTAGCTTACACTGTTTCTATCAAGCAAATGACCTTTTTTCATCATTATCATAATGGTATGAAGGATTATGTTTAGTTTTAGAACCTTATTCACTCAACAACGTTTTGACCATTATTGTTACTTTTAAAGCTTTTGCAGAAGGAGTAAACAGCTAAAACAGAATGTATGAAGAAGGCTTTAGCTTACACTGTTTCTATCAAGCAAATGACCTTTTTTCATCATTATCATAATGGTATGAAGGATTATGTTTAGTTTTAGAACCTTATTCACTCAACAACGTTTTGACCATTATTGTTACTTTTAAAGCTTTTGCAGAAGGAGTAAACAGCTAAAACAGAATGTATGAAGAAGGCTTTAGCTTACACTGTTTCTATCAAGCAAATGACCTTTTTTCATCATTATCATAATGGTATGAAGGATTATGTTTAGTTTTAGAACCTTATTCACTCAACAACGTTTTGACCATTATTGTTACTTTTAAAGCTTTCTCAGAAGGAGTAAACAGCTAAAACAGAATGTAAGAGGAATGCTTTAGCTTACACTGTTTCTATCAAGCAAATGACCTTTTTTCATCATTATCATAATGGTATGAAGGATTATGTTTAGTTTTAGAACCTTATTCACTCAACAACGTTTTGACCATTATTGTTACTTTTAAAGCTTTTTCAGAAGGAGTAAACAGCTAAAACGGACTGTATGAAGAATGCTTTAGCTTACACTGTTTCTATCAAGCAAATGACCTTTTTTCATCATTATCATAATGGTATGAAGGATTATGTTTAGTTTTAGAACCTTATTCACTCAACAACGTTTTGACCATTATTGTTACTTTTAAAGCTTTTTCAGAAGGAGTAAACAGCTAAAACGGACTGTATGAAGAATGCTTTAGCTTACACTGTTTCTATCAAGCAAATGACCTTTTTTCATCATTATCATAATGGTATGAAGGATTATGTTTAGTTTTAGAACCTTATTCACTCAACAACGTTTTGACCAGTATTGTTACTTTTAAAGCTTTCTCAGAAGGAGTAAACAGCTAAAACAGAATATAAGAGGAATGCTTTAGCTTACACTGTTTCTATCAAGCAAATGACCTTTTTTCATCATTATCATAATGGTATGAAGGATTATGTTTAGTTTTAGAACCTTATTCACTCAACAACGTTTTGACCATTATTGTTACTTTTAAAGCTTTCTCAGAAGGAGTAAACAGCTAAAACAGAATGTAAGAGGAATGCTTTAGCTTACACTGTTTCTATCAAGCAAATGACCTTTTTTCATCATTATCATAATGGTATGAAGGATTATGTTTAGTTTTAGAACCTTATTCACTCAACAACGTTTTGACCATTATTGTTACTTTTAAAGCTTTCTCAGAAGGAGTAAACAGCTAAAACAGAATGTAAGAGGAATGCTTTAGCTTACACTGTTTCTATCAAGCAAATGACCTTTTTTCATCATTATCATAATGGTATGAAGGATTATGTTTAGTTTTAGAACCTTATTCACTCAACAACGTTTTGACCATTATTGTTACTTTTAAAGCTTTCTCAGAAGGAGTAAACAGCTAAAACAGAATGTAAGAGGAATGCTTTAGCTTACACTGTTTCTATCAAGCAAATGACCTTTTTTCATCATTATCATAATGGTATGAAGGATTATGTTTAGTTTTAGAACCTTATTCACTCAACAACGTTTTGACCATTATTGTTACTTTTAAAGCTTTTTCAGAAGGAGTAAACAGCTAAAACGGACTGTATGAAGAATGCTTTAGCTTACACTGTTTCTATCAAGCAAATGACCTTTTTTCATCATTATCATAATGGTATGAAGGATTATGTTTAGTTTTAGAACCTTATTCACTCAACAACGTTTTGACCATTATTGTTACTTTTAAAGCTTTCTCAGAAGGAGTAAACAGCTAAAACAGAATGTATGAAGAAGGCTTTAGCTTACACTGTTTCTATCAAGCAAATGACCTTTTTTCATCATTATCATAATGGTATGAAGGATTATGTTTAGTTTTAGAACCTTATTCACTCAACAACGTTTTGACCATTATTGTTACTTTTAAAGCTTTCTCAGAAGGAGTAAACAGCTAAAACAGAATGTAAGAGGAATGCTGTAGCTTACACTGTTTCTATCAAGCAAATGACCTTTTTTCATCATTATCATAATGGTATGAAGGATTATGTTTAGTTTTAGAACCTTATTCACTCAACAACGTTTTGACCATTATTGTTACTTTTAAAGCTTTTTCAGAAGGAGTAAACAGCTAAAACGGACTGTATGAAGAATGCTTTAGCTTACACTGTTTCTATCAAGCAAATGACCTTTTTTCATCATTATCATAATGGTATGAAGGATTATGTTTAGTTTTAGAACCTTATTCACTCAACAACGTTTTGACCATTATTGTTACTTTTAAAGCTTTTTCAGAAGGAGTAAACAGCTAAAACGGACTGTATGAAGAATGCTTTAGCTTACACTGTTTCTATCAAGCAAATGACCTTTTTTCATCATTATCATAATGGTATGAAGGATTATGTTTAGTTTTAGAACCTTATTCACTCAACAACGTTTTGACCATTATTGTTACTTTTAAAGCTTTTTCAGAAGGAGTAAACAGCTAAAACGGACTGTATGAAGAATGCTTTAGCTTACACTGTTTCTATCAAGCAAATGACCTTTTTTCATCATTATCATAATGGTATGAAGGATTATGTTTAGTTTTAGAACCTTATTCACTCAACAACGTTTTGACCATTATTGTTACTTTTAAAGCTTTTTCAGAAGGAGTAAACAGCTAAAACGGACTGTATGAAGAATGCTTTAGCTTACACTGTTTCTATCAAGCAAATGACCTTTTTTCATCATTATCATAATGGTATGAAGGATTATGTTTAGTTTTAGAACCTTATTCACTCAACAACGTTTTGACCATTATTGTTACTTTTAAAGCTTTCTCAGAAGGAGTAAACAGCTAAAACAGAATGTAAGAGGAATGCTTTAGCTTACACTGTTTCTATCAAGCAAATGACCTTTTTTCATCATTATCATAATGGTATGAAGGATTATGTTTAGTTTTAGAACCTTATTCACTCAACAACGTTTTGACCATTATTGTTACTTTTAAAGCTTTTTCAGAAGGAGTAAACAGCTAAAACGGACTGTATGAAGAATGCTTTAGCTTACACTGTTTCTATCAAGCAAATGACCTTTTTTCATCATTATCATAATGGTATGAAGGATTATGTTTAGTTTTAGAACCTTATTCACTCAACAACGTTTTGACCATTATTGTTACTTTTAAAGCTTTTGCAGAAGGAGTAAACAGCTAAAACAGAATGTATGAAGAAGGCTTTAGCTTACACTGTTTCTATCAAGCAAATGACCTTTTTTCATCATTATCATAATGGTATGAAGGATTATGTTTAGTTTTAGAACCTTATTCACTCAACAACGTTTTGACCATTATTGTTACTTTTAAAGCTTTTGCAGAAGGAGTAAACTGCTAAAACAGAATGTATGAAGAAGGCTTTAGCTTACACTGTTTCTATCAAGCAAATGACCTTTTTTCATCATTATCATAATGGTATGAAGGATTATGTTTAGTTTTAGAACCTTATTCACTCAACAACGTTTTGACCATTATTGTTACTTTTAAAGCTTTTTCAGAAGGAGTAAACAGCTAAAACGGACTGTATGAAGAATGCTTTAGCTTACACTGTTTCTATCAAGCAAATGACCTTTTTTCATCATTATCATAATGGTATGAAGGATTATGTTTAGTTTTAGAACCTTATTCACTCAACAACGTTTTGACCATTATTGTTACTTTTAAAGCTTTCTCAGAAGGAGTAAACAGCTAAAACAGAATGTAAGAGGAATGCTTTAGCTTACACTGTTTCTATCAAGCAAATGACCTTTTTTCATCATTATCATAATGGTATGAAGGATTATGTTTAGTTTTAGAACCTTATTCACTCAACAACGTTTTGACCATTATTGTTACTTTTAAAGCTTTTTCAGAAGGAGTAAACAGCTAAAACGGACTGTATGAAGAATGCTTTAGCTTACACTGTTTCTATCAAGCAAATGACCTTTTTTCATCATTATCATAATGGTATGAAGGATTATGTTTAGTTTTAGAACCTTATTCACTCAACAACGTTTTGACCATTATTGTTACTTTTAAAGCTTTTGCAGAAGGAGTAAACAGCTAAAACAGAATGTATGAAGAAGGCTTTAGCTTACACTGTTTCTATCAAGCAAATGACCTTTTTTCATCATTATCATAATGGTATGAAGGATTATGTTTAGTTTTAGAACCTTATTCACTCAACAACGTTTTGACCATTATTGTTACTTTTAAAGCTTTTGCAGAAGGAGTAAACTGCTAAAACAGAATGTATGAAGAAGGCTTTAGCTTACACTGTTTCTATCAAGCAAATGACCTTTTTTCATCATTATCATAATGGTATGAAGGATTATGTTTAGTTTTAGAACCTTATTCACTCAACAACGTTTTGACCATTATTGTTACTTTTAAAGCTTTCTCAGAAGGAGTAAACAGCTAAAACAGAATGTAAGAGGAATGCTTTAGCTTACACTGTTTCTATCAAGCAAATGACCTTTTTTCATCATTATCATAATGGTATGAAGGATTATGTTTAGTTTTAGAACCTTATTCACTCAACAACGTTTTGACCATTATTGTTACTTTTAAAGCTTTTTCAGAAGGAGTAAACAGCTAAAACGGACTGTATGAAGAATGCTTTAGCTTACACTGTTTCTATCAAGCAAATGACCTTTTTTCATCATTATCATAATGGTATGAAGGATTATGTTTAGTTTTAGAACCTTATTCACTCAACAACGTTTTGACCATTATTGTTACTTTTAAAGCTTTCTCAGAAGGAGTAAACAGCTAAAACAGAATGTAAGAGGAATGCTTTAGCTTACACTGTTTCTATCAAGCAAATGACCTTTTTTCATCATTATCATAATGGTATGAAGGATTATGTTTAGTTTTCGAACCTTATTCACTCAACAACGTTTTGACCATTATTGTTACTTTTAAAGCTTTCTCAGAAGGAGTAAACAGCTAAAACAGAATGTAAGAGGAATGCTTTAGCTTACACTGTTTCTATCAAGCAAATGACCTTTTTTCATCATTATCATAATGGTATGAAGGATTATGTTTAGTTTTAGAACCTTATTCACTCAACAACGTTTTGACCATTATTGTTACTTTTAAAGCTTTTGCAGAAGGAGTAAACAGCTAAAACAGAATGTATGAAGAAGGCTTTAGCTTACACTGTTTCTATCAAGCAAATGACCTTTTTTCATCATTATCATAATGGTATGAAGGATTATGTTTAGTTTTAGAACCTTATTCACTCAACAACGTTTTGACCATTATTGTTACTTTTAAAGCTTTTTCAGAAGGAGTAAACAGCTAAAACGGACTGTATGAAGAATGCTTTAGCTTACACTGTTTCTATCAAGCAAATGACCTTTTTTCATCATTATCATAATGGTATGAAGGATTATGTTTAGTTTTAGAACCTTATTCACTCAACAACGTTTTGACCAGTATTGTTACTTTTAAAGCTTTCTCAGAAGGAGTAAACAGCTAAAACAGAATGTAAGAGGAATGCTTTAGCTTACACTGTTTCTATCAAGCAAATTACCTTTTTTCATCATTATCATAATGGTATGAAGGATTATGTTAGGTTTAGAACCTTATTCACTCAACAACGTTTTGACCATTATTGTTACTTTTAAAGCTTTTTCAGAAGGAGTAAACAGCTAAAACGGACTGTATGAAGAATGCTTTAGCTTACACTGTTTCTATCAAGCAAATGACCTTTTTTCATCATTATCATAATGGTATGAAGGATTATGTTTAGTTTTAGAACCTTATTCACTCAACAACGTTTTGACCATTATTGTTACTTTTAAAGCTTTCTCAGAAGGAGTAAACAGCTAAAACAGAATGTATGAAGAAGGCTTTAGCTTACACTGTTTCTATCAAGCAAATGACCTTTTTTCATCATTATCATAATGGTATGAAGGATTATGTTTAGTTTTAGAACCTTATTCACTCAACAACGTTTTGACCATTATTGTTACTTTTAAAGCTTTCTCAGAAGGAGTAAACAGCTAAAACAGAATGTAAGAGGAATGCTTTAGCTTACACTGTTTCTATCAAGCAAATGACCTTTTTTCATCATTATCATAATGGTATGAAGGATTATGTTTAGTTTTAGAACCTTATTCACTCAACAACGTTTTGACCATTATTGTTACTTTTAAAGCTTTTTCAGAAGGAGTAAACAGCTAAAACGGACTGTATGAAGAATGCTTTAGCTTACACTGTTTCTATCAAGCAAATGACCTTTTTTCATCATTATCATAATGGTATGAAGGATTATGTTTAGTTTTAGAACCTTATTCACTCAACAACGTTTTGACCATTATTGTTACTTTTAAAGCTTTCTCAGAAGGAGTAAACAGCTAAAACAGAATGTAAGAGGAATGCTTTAGCTTACACTGTTTCTATCAAGCAAATGACCTTTTTTCATCATTATCATAATGGTATGAAGGATTATGTTTAGTTTTAGAACCTTATTCACTCAACAACGTTTTGACCATTATTGTTACTTTTAAAGCTTTCTCAGAAGGAGTAAACAGCTAAAACAGAATGTAAGAGGAATGCTTTAGCTTACACTGTTTCTATCAAGCAAATGACCTTTTTTCATCATTATCATAATGGTATGAAGGATTATGTTTAGTTTTAGAACCTTATTCACTCAACAACGTTTTGACCATTATTGTTACTTTTAAAGCTTTTTCAGAAGGAGTAAACAGCTAAAACGGACTGTATGAAGAATGCTTTAGCTTACACTGTTTCTATCAAGCAAATGACCTTTTTTCATCATTATCATAATGGTATGAAGGATTATGTTTAGTTTTAGAACCTTATTCACTCAACAACGTTTTGACCATTATTGTTACTTTTAAAGCTTTCTCAGAAGGAGTAAACAGCTAAAACAGAATGTAAGAGGAATGCTTTAGCTTACACTGTTTCTATCAAGCAAATGACCTTTTTTCATCATTATCATAATGGTATGAAGGATTATGTTTAGTTTTCGAACCTTATTCACTCAACAACGTTTTGACCATTATTGTTACTTTTAAAGCTTTCTCAGAAGGAGTAAACAGCTAAAACAGAATGTAAGAGGAATGCTTTAGCTTACACTGTTTCTATCAAGCAAATGACCTTTTTTCATCATTATCATAATGGTATGAAGGATTATGTTTAGTTTTAGAACCTTATTCACTCAACAACGTTTTGACCATTATTGTTACTTTTAAAGCTTTTGCAGAAGGAGTAAACAGCTAAAACAGAATGTATGAAGAAGGCTTTAGCTTACACTGTTTCTATCAAGCAAATGACCTTTTTTCATCATTATCATAATGGTATGAAGGATTATGTTTAGTTTTAGAACCTTATTCACTCAACAACGTTTTGACCATTATTGTTACTTTTAAAGCTTTTGCAGAAGGAGTAAACAGCTAAAACAGAATGTATGAAGAAGGCTTTAGCTTACACTGTTTCTATCAAGCAAATGACCTTTTTTCATCATTATCATAATGGTATGAAGGATTATGTTTAGTTTTAGAACCTTATTCACTCAACAACGTTTTGACCATTATTGTTACTTTTAAAGCTTTCTCAGAAGGAGTAAACAGCTAAAACAGAATGTAAGAGGAATGCTTTAGCTTACACTGTTTCTATCAAGCAAATGACCTTTTTTCATCATTATCATAATGGTATGAAGGATTATGTTTAGTTTTAGAACCTTATTCACTCAACAACGTTTTGACCATTATTGTTACTTTTAAAGCTTTTTCAGAAGGAGTAAACAGCTAAAACGGACTGTATGAAGAATGCTTTAGCTTACACTGTTTCTATCAAGCAAATGACCTTTTTTCATCATTATCATAATGGTATGAAGGATTATGTTTAGTTTTAGAACCTTATTCACTCAACAACGAGTGTAAGCAACGACCATTATTGTTACTTTTAAAGCTTTTTCAGAAGGAGTAAACAGCTAAAACGGACTGTATGAAGAATGCTTTAGCTTACACTGTTTCTATCAAGCAAATGACCTTTTTTCATCATTATCATAATGGTATGAAGGATTATGTTTAGTTTTAGAACCTTATTCACTCAACAACGTTTTGACCATTATTGTTACTTTTAAAGCTTTCTCAGAAGGAGTAAACAGCTAAAACAGAATGTAAGAGGAATGCTTTAGCTTACACTGTTTCTATCAAGCAAATGACCTTTTTTCATCATTATCATAATGGTATGAAGGATTATGTTTAGTTTTCGAACCTTATTCACTCAACAACGTTTTGACCATTATTGTTACTTTTAAAGCTTTCTCAGAAGGAGTAAACAGCTAAAACAGAATGTAAGAGGAATGCTTTAGCTTACACTGTTTCTATCAAGCAAATGACCTTTTTTCATCATTATCATAATGGTATGAAGGATTATGTTTAGTTTTAGAACCTTATTCACTCAACAACGTTTTGACCATTATTGTTACTTTTAAAGCTTTTGCAGAAGGAGTAAACAGCTAAAACAGAATGTATGAAGAAGGCTTTAGCTTACACTGTTTCTATCAAGCAAATGACCTTTTTTCATCATTATCATAATGGTATGAAGGATTATGTTTAGTTTTAGAACCTTATTCACTCAACAACGTTTTGACCATTATTGTTACTTTTAAAGCTTTTGCAGAAGGAGTAAACAGCTAAAACAGAATGTATGAAGAAGGCTTTAGCTTACACTGTTTCTATCAAGCAAATGACCTTTTTTCATCATTATCATAATGGTATGAAGGATTATGTTTAGTTTTAGAACCTTATTCACTCAACAACGTTTTGACCATTATTGTTACTTTTAAAGCTTTCTCAGAAGGAGTAAACAGCTAAAACAGAATGTAAGAGGAATGCTTTAGCTTACACTGTTTCTATCAAGCAAATGACCTTTTTTCATCATTATCATAATGGTATGAAGGATTATGTTTAGTTTTAGAACCTTATTCACTCAACAACGTTTTGACCATTATTGTTACTTTTAAAGCTTTTTCAGAAGGAGTAAACAGCTAAAACGGACTGTATGAAGAATGCTTTAGCTTACACTGTTTCTATCAAGCAAATGACCTTTTTTCATCATTATCATAATGGTATGAAGGATTATGTTTAGTTTTAGAACCTTATTCACTCAACAACGTTTTGACCATTATTGTTACTTTTAAAGCTTTTTCAGAAGGAGTAAACAGCTAAAACGGACTGTATGAAGAATGCTTTAGCTTACACTGTTTCTATCAAGCAAATGACCTTTTTTCATCATTATCATAATGGTATGAAGGATTATGTTTAGTTTTAGAACCTTATTCACTCAACAACGTTTTGACCAGTATTGTTACTTTTAAAGCTTTCTCAGAAGGAGTAAACAGCTAAAACAGAATATAAGAGGAATGCTTTAGCTTACACTGTTTCTATCAAGCAAATGACCTTTTTTCATCATTATCATAATGGTATGAAGGATTATGTTTAGTTTTAGAACCTTATTCACTCAACAACGTTTTGACCATTATTGTTACTTTTAAAGCTTTCTCAGAAGGAGTAAACAGCTAAAACAGAATGTAAGAGGAATGCTTTAGCTTACACTGTTTCTATCAAGCAAATGACCTTTTTTCATCATTATCATAATGGTATGAAGGATTATGTTTAGTTTTAGAACCTTATTCACTCAACAACGTTTTGACCATTATTGTTACTTTTAAAGCTTTTTCAGAAGGAGTAAACAGCTAAAACGGACTGTATGAAGAATGCTTTAGCTTACACTGTTTCTATCAAGCAAATGACCTTTTTTCATCATTATCATAATGGTATGAAGGATTATGTTTAGTTTTAGAACCTTATTCACTCAACAACGTTTTGACCATTATTGTTACTTTTAAAGCTTTTTCAGAAGGAGTAAACAGCTAAAACGGACTGTATGAAGAATGCTTTAGCTTACACTGTTTCTATCAAGCAAATGACCTTTTTTCATCATTATCATAATGGTATGAAGGATTATGTTTAGTTTTAGAACCTTATTCACTCAACAACGTTTTGACCAGTATTGTTACTTTTAAAGCTTTCTCAGAAGGAGTAAACAGCTAAAACAGAATGTAAGAGGAATGCTTTAGCTTACACTGTTTCTATCAAGCAAATTACCTTTTTTCATCATTATCATAATGGTATGAAGGATTATGTTTAGTTTTAGAACCTTATTCACTCAACAACGTTTTGACCATTATTGTTACTTTTAAAGCTTTTTCAGAAGGAGTAAACAGCTAAAACGGACTGTATGAAGAATGCTTTAGCTTACACTGTTTCTATCAAGCAAATGACCTTTTTTCATCATTATCATAATGGTATGAAGGATTATGTTTAGTTTTAGAACCTTATTCACTCAACAACGTTTTGACCATTATTGTTACTTTTAAAGCTTTCTCAGAAGGAGTAAACAGCTAAAACAGAATGTATGAAGAAGGCTTTAGCTTACACTGTTTCTATCAAGCAAATGACCTTTTTTCATCATTATCATAATGGTATGAAGGATTATGTTTAGTTTTAGAACCTTATTCACTCAACAACGTTTTGACCATTATTGTTACTTTTAAAGCTTTCTCAGAAGGAGTAAACAGCTAAAACAGAATGTAAGAGGAATGCTTTAGCTTACACTGTTTCTATCAAGCAAATGACCTTTTTTCATCATTATCATAATGGTATGAAGGATTATGTTTAGTTTTAGAACCTTATTCACTCAACAACGTTTTGACCATTATTGTTACTTTTAAAGCTTTTTCAGAAGGAGTAAACAGCTAAAACGGACTGTATGAAGAATGCTTTAGCTTACACTGTTTCTATCAAGCAAATGACCTTTTTTCATCATTATCATAATGGTATGAAGGATTATGTTTAGTTTTAGAACCTTATTCACTCAACAACGTTTTGACCATTATTGTTACTTTTAAAGCTTTCTCAGAAGGAGTAAACAGCTAAAACAGAATGTAAGAGGAATGCTTTAGCTTACACTGTTTCTATCAAGCAAATGACCTTTTTTCATCATTATCATAATGGTATGAAGGATTATGTTTAGTTTTAGAACCTTATTCACTCAACAACGTTTTGACCATTATTGTTACTTTTAAAGCTTTCTCAGAAGGAGTAAACAGCTAAAACAGAATGTAAGAGGAATGCTTTAGCTTACACTGTTTCTATCAAGCAAATGACCTTTTTTCATCATTATCATAATGGTATGAAGGATTATGTTTAGTTTTAGAACCTTATTCACTCAACAACGTTTTGACCATTATTGTTACTTTTAAAGCTTTTTCAGAAGGAGTAAACAGCTAAAACGGACTGTATGAAGAATGCTTTAGCTTACACTGTTTCTATCAAGCAAATGACCTTTTTTCATCATTATCATAATGGTATGAAGGATTATGTTTAGTTTTAGAACCTTATTCACTCAACAACGTTTTGACCATTATTGTTACTTTTAAAGCTTTCTCAGAAGGAGTAAACAGCTAAAACGGACTGTATGAAGAATGCTTTAGCTTACACTGTTTCTATCAAGCAAATGACCTTTTTTCATCATTATCATAATGGTATGAAGGATTATGTTTAGTTTTAGAACCTTATTCACTCAACAACGTTTTGACCATTATTGTTACTTTTAAAGCTTTTGCAGAAGGAGTAAACAGCTAAAACAGAATGTATGAAGAAGGCTTTAGCTTACACTGTTTCTATCAAGCAAATGACCTTTTTTCATCATTATCATAATGGTATGAAGGATTATGTTTAGTTTTAGAACCTTATTCACTCAACAACGTTTTGACCATTATTGTTACTTTTAAAGCTTTCTCAGAAGGAGTAAACAGCTAAAACAGAATGTAAGAGGAATGCTTTAGCTTACACTGTTTCTATCAAGCAAATGACCTTTTTTCATCATTATCATAATGGTATGAAGGATTATGTTTAGTTTTAGAACCTTATTCACTCAACAACGTTTTGACCATTATTGTTACTTTTAAAGCTTTTTCAGAAGGAGTAAACAGCTAAAACGGACTGTATGAAGAATGCTTTAGCTTACACTGTTTCTATCAAGCAAATGACCTTTTTTCATCATTATCATAATGGTATGAAGGATTATGTTTAGTTTTAGAACCTTATTCACTCAACAACGTTTTGACCAGTATTGTTACTTTTAAAGCTTTCTCAGAAGGAGTAAACAGCTAAAACAGAATGTAAGAGGAATGCTTTAGCTTACACTGTTTCTATCAAGCAAATGACCTTTTTTCATCATTATCATAATGGTATGAAGGATTATGTTTAGTTTTAGAACCTTATTCACTCAACAACGTTTTGACCATTATTGTTACTTTTAAAGCTTTTTCAGAAGGAGTAAACAGCTAAAACGGACTGTATGAAGAATGCTTTAGCTTACACTGTTTCTATCAAGCAAATGACCTTTTTTCATCATTATCATAATGGTATGAAGGATTATGTTTAGTTTTAGAACCTTATTCACTCAACAACGTTTTGACCATTATTGTTACTTTTAAAGCTTTCTCAGAAGGAGTAAACAGCTAAAACAGAATGTAAGAGGAATGCTTTAGCTTACACTGTTTCTATCAAGCAAATGACCTTTTTTCATCATTATCATAATGTTATGAAGGATTATGTTTAGTTTTCGAACCTTATTCACTCAACAACGTTTTGACCATTATTGTTACTTTTAAAGCTTTCTCAGAAGGAGTAAACAGCTAAAACAGAATGTAAGAGGAATGCTTTAGCTTACACTGTTTCTATCAAGCAAATGACCTTTTTTCATCATTATCATAATGGTATGAAGGATTATGTTTAGTTTTAGAACCTTATTCACTCAACAACGTTTTGACCATTATTGTTACTTTTAAAGCTTTTGCAGAAGGAGTAAACAGCTAAAACAGAATGTATGAAGAAGGCTTTAGCTTACACTGTTTCTATCAAGCAAATGACCTTTTTTCATCATTATCATAATGGTATGAAGGATTATGTTTAGTTTTAGAACCTTATTCACTCAACAACGTTTTGACCATTATTGTTACTTTTAAAGCTTTTGCAGAAGGAGTAAACAGCTAAAACAGAATGTATGAAGAAGGCTTTAGCTTACACTGTTTCTATCAAGCAAATGACCTTTTTTCATCATTATCATAATGGTATGAAGGATTATGTTTAGTTTTAGAACCTTATTCACTCAACAACGTTTTGACCATTATTGTTACTTTTAAAGCTTTCTCAGAAGGAGTAAACAGCTAAAACAGAATGTAAGAGGAATGCTTTAGCTTACACTGTTTCTATCAAGCAAATGACCTTTTTTCATCATTATCATAATGGTATGAAGGATTATGTTTAGTTTTAGAACCTTATTCACTCAACAACGTTTTGACCATTATTGTTACTTTTAAAGCTTTTTCAGAAGGAGTAAACAGCTAAAACGGACTGTATGAAGAATGCTTTAGCTTACACTGTTTCTATCAAGCAAATGACCTTTTTTCATCATTATCATAATGGTATGAAGGATTATGTTTAGTTTTAGAACCTTATTCACTCAACAACGAGTGTAAGCAACGACCATTATTGTTACTTTTAAAGCTTTTTCAGAAGGAGTAAACAGCTAAAACGGACTGTATGAAGAATGCTTTAGCTTACACTGTTTCTATCAAGCAAATGACCTTTTTTCATCATTATCATAATGGTATGAAGGATTATGTTTAGTTTTAGAACCTTATTCACTCAACAACGTTTTGACCATTATTGTTACTTTTAAAGCTTTCTCAGAAGGAGTAAACAGCTAAAACAGAATGTAAGAGGAATGCTTTAGCTTACACTGTTTCTATCAAGCAAATGACCTTTTTTCATCATTATCATAATGGTATGAAGGATTATGTTTAGTTTTCGAACCTTATTCACTCAACAACGTTTTGACCATTATTGTTACTTTTAAAGCTTTCTCAGAAGGAGTAAACAGCTAAAACAGAATGTAAGAGGAATGCTTTAGCTTACACTGTTTCTATCAAGCAAATGACCTTTTTTCATCATTATCATAATGGTATGAAGGATTATGTTTAGTTTTAGAACCTTATTCACTCAACAACGTTTTGACCATTATTGTTACTTTTAAAGCTTTTGCAGAAGGAGTAAACAGCTAAAACAGAATGTATGAAGAAGGCTTTAGCTTACACTGTTTCTATCAAGCAAATGACCTTTTTTCATCATTATCATAATGGTATGAAGGATTATGTTTAGTTTTAGAACCTTATTCACTCAACAACGTTTTGACCATTATTGTTACTTTTAAAGCTTTTGCAGAAGGAGTAAACAGCTAAAACAGAATGTATGAAGAAGGCTTTAGCTTACACTGTTTCTATCAAGCAAATGACCTTTTTTCATCATTATCATAATGGTATGAAGGATTATGTTTAGTTTTAGAACCTTATTCACTCAACAACGTTTTGACCATTATTGTTACTTTTAAAGCTTTCTCAGAAGGAGTAAACAGCTAAAACAGAATGTAAGAGGAATGCTTTAGCTTACACTGTTTCTATCAAGCAAATGACCTTTTTTCATCATTATCATAATGGTATGAAGGATTATGTTTAGTTTTAGAACCTTATTCACTCAACAACGTTTTGACCATTATTGTTACTTTTAAAGCTTTTTCAGAAGGAGTAAACAGCTAAAACGGACTGTATGAAGAATGCTTTAGCTTACACTGTTTCTATCAAGCAAATGACCTTTTTTCATCATTATCATAATGGTATGAAGGATTATGTTTAGTTTTAGAACCTTATTCACTCAACAACGTTTTGACCATTATTGTTACTTTTAAAGCTTTTTCAGAAGGAGTAAACAGCTAAAACGGACTGTATGAAGAATGCTTTAGCTTACACTGTTTCTATCAAGCAAATGACCTTTTTTCATCATTATCATAATGGTATGAAGGATTATGTTTAGTTTTAGAACCTTATTCACTCAACAACGTTTTGACCAGTATTGTTACTTTTAAAGCTTTCTCAGAAGGAGTAAACAGCTAAAACAGAATATAAGAGGAATGCTTTAGCTTACACTGTTTCTATCAAGCAAATGACCTTTTTTCATCATTATCATAATGGTATGAAGGATTATGTTTAGTTTTAGAACCTTATTCACTCAACAACGTTTTGACCATTATTGTTACTTTTAAAGCTTTCTCAGAAGGAGTAAACAGCTAAAACAGAATGTAAGAGGAATGCTTTAGCTTACACTGTTTCTATCAAGCAAATGACCTTTTTTCATCATTATCATAATGGTATGAAGGATTATGTTTAGTTTTAGAACCTTATTCACTCAACAACGTTTTGACCATTATTGTTACTTTTAAAGCTTTTTCAGAAGGAGTAAACAGCTAAAACGGACTGTATGAAGAATGCTTTAGCTTACACTGTTTCTATCAAGCAAATGACCTTTTTTCATCATTATCATAATGGTATGAAGGATTATGTTTAGTTTTAGAACCTTATTCACTCAACAACGTTTTGACCATTATTGTTACTTTTAAAGCTTTTTCAGAAGGAGTAAACAGCTAAAACGGACTGTATGAAGAATGCTTTAGCTTACACTGTTTCTATCAAGCAAATGACCTTTTTTCATCATTATCATAATGGTATGAAGGATTATGTTTAGTTTTAGAACCTTATTCACTCAACAACGTTTTGACCAGTATTGTTACTTTTAAAGCTTTCTCAGAAGGAGTAAACAGCTAAAACAGAATGTAAGAGGAATGCTTTAGCTTACACTGTTTCTATCAAGCAAATTACCTTTTTTCATCATTATCATAATGGTATGAAGGATTATGTTTAGTTTTAGAACCTTATTCACTCAACAACGTTTTGACCATTATTGTTACTTTTAAAGCTTTTTCAGAAGGAGTAAACAGCTAAAACGGACTGTATGAAGAATGCTTTAGCTTACACTGTTTCTATCAAGCAAATGACCTTTTTTCATCATTATCATAATGGTATGAAGGATTATGTTTAGTTTTAGAACCTTATTCACTCAACAACGTTTTGACCATTATTGTTACTTTTAAAGCTTTCTCAGAAGGAGTAAACAGCTAAAACAGAATGTATGAAGAAGGCTTTAGCTTACACTGTTTCTATCAAGCAAATGACCTTTTTTCATCATTATCATAATGGTATGAAGGATTATGTTTAGTTTTAGAACCTTATTCACTCAACAACGTTTTGACCATTATTGTTACTTTTAAAGCTTTCTCAGAAGGAGTAAACAGCTAAAACAGAATGTAAGAGGAATGCTTTAGCTTACACTGTTTCTATCAAGCAAATGACCTTTTTTCATCATTATCATAATGGTATGAAGGATTATGTTTAGTTTTAGAACCTTATTCACTCAACAACGTTTTGACCATTATTGTTACTTTTAAAGCTTTTTCAGAAGGAGTAAACAGCTAAAACGGACTGTATGAAGAATGCTTTAGCTTACACTGTTTCTATCAAGCAAATGACCTTTTTTCATCATTATCATAATGGTATGAAGGATTATGTTTAGTTTTAGAACCTTATTCACTCAACAACGTTTTGACCATTATTGTTACTTTTAAAGCTTTCTCAGAAGGAGTAAACAGCTAAAACAGAATGTAAGAGGAATGCTTTAGCTTACACTGTTTCTATCAAGCAAATGACCTTTTTTCATCATTATCATAATGGTATGAAGGATTATGTTTAGTTTTAGAACCTTATTCACTCAACAACGTTTTGACCATTATTGTTACTTTTAAAGCTTTCTCAGAAGGAGTAAACAGCTAAAACAGAATGTAAGAGGAATGCTTTAGCTTACACTGTTTCTATCAAGCAAATGACCTTTTTTCATCATTATCATAATGGTATGAAGGATTATGTTTAGTTTTAGAACCTTATTCACTCAACAACGTTTTGACCATTATTGTTACTTTTAAAGCTTTTTCAGAAGGAGTAAACAGCTAAAACGGACTGTATGAAGAATGCTTTAGCTTACACTGTTTCTATCAAGCAAATGACCTTTTTTCATCATTATCATAATGGTATGAAGGATTATGTTTAGTTTTAGAACCTTATTCACTCAACAACGTTTTGACCATTATTGTTACTTTTAAAGCTTTCTCAGAAGGAGTAAACAGCTAAAACGGACTGTATGAAGAATGCTTTAGCTTACACTGTTTCTATCAAGCAAATGACCTTTTTTCATCATTATCATAATGGTATGAAGGATTATGTTTAGTTTTAGAACCTTATTCACTCAACAACGTTTTGACCATTATTGTTACTTTTAAAGCTTTTGCAGAAGGAGTAAACAGCTAAAACAGAATGTATGAAGAAGGCTTTAGCTTACACTGTTTCTATCAAGCAAATGACCTTTTTTCATCATTATCATAATGGTATGAAGGATTATGTTTAGTTTTAGAACCTTATTCACTCAACAACGTTTTGACCATTATTGTTACTTTTAAAGCTTTCTCAGAAGGAGTAAACAGCTAAAACAGAATGTAAGAGGAATGCTTTAGCTTACACTGTTTCTATCAAGCAAATGACCTTTTTTCATCATTATCATAATGGTATGAAGGATTATGTTTAGTTTTAGAACCTTATTCACTCAACAACGTTTTGACCATTATTGTTACTTTTAAAGCTTTTTCAGAAGGAGTAAACAGCTAAAACGGACTGTATGAAGAATGCTTTAGCTTACACTGTTTCTATCAAGCAAATGACCTTTTTTCATCATTATCATAATGGTATGAAGGATTATGTTTAGTTTTAGAACCTTATTCACTCAACAACGTTTTGACCAGTATTGTTACTTTTAAAGCTTTCTCAGAAGGAGTAAACAGCTAAAACAGAATGTAAGAGGAATGCTTTAGCTTACACTGTTTCTATCAAGCAAATTACCTTTTTTCATCATTATCATAATGGTATGAAGGATTATGTTTAGTTTTAGAACCTTATTCACTCAACAACGTTTTGACCATTATTGTTACTTTTAAAGCTTTTTCAGAAGGAGTAAACAGCTAAAACGGACTGTATGAAGAATGCTTTAGCTTACACTGTTTCTATCAAGCAAATGACCTTTTTTCATCATTATCATAATGGTATGAAGGATTATGTTTAGTTTTAGAACCTTATTCACTCAACAACGTTTTGACCATTATTGTTACTTTTAAAGCTTTCTCAGAAGGAGTAAACAGCTAAAACAGAATGTATGAAGAAGGCTTTAGCTTACACTGTTTCTATCAAGCAAATGACCTTTTTTCATCATTATCATAATGGTATGAAGGATTATGTTTAGTTTTAGAACCTTATTCACTCAACAACGTTTTGACCATTATTGTTACTTTTAAAGCTTTCTCAGAAGGAGTAAACAGCTAAAACAGAATGTAAGAGGAATGCTTTAGCTTACACTGTTTCTATCAAGCAAATGACCTTTTTTCATCATTATCATAATGGTATGAAGGATTATGTTTAGTTTTAGAACCTTATTCACTCAACAACGTTTTGACCATTATTGTTACTTTTAAAGCTTTTTCAGAAGGAGTAAACAGCTAAAACGGACTGTATGAAGAATGCTTTAGCTTACACTGTTTCTATCAAGCAAATGACCTTTTTTCATCATTATCATAATGGTATGAAGGATTATGTTTAGTTTTAGAACCTTATTCACTCAACAACGTTTTGACCATTATTGTTACTTTTAAAGCTTTCTCAGAAGGAGTAAACAGCTAAAACAGAATGTAAGAGGAATGCTTTAGCTTACACTGTTTCTATCAAGCAAATGACCTTTTTTCATCATTATCATAATGGTATGAAGGATTATGTTTAGTTTTAGAACCTTATTCACTCAACAACGTTTTGACCATTATTGTTACTTTTAAAGCTTTTGCAGAAGGAGTAAACAGCTAAAACAGAATGTATGAAGAAGGCTTTAGCTTACACTGTTTCTATCAAGCAAATGACCTTTTTTCATCATTATCATAATGGTATGAAGGATTATGTTTAGTTTTAGAACCTTATTCACTCAACAACGTTTTGACCATTATTGTTACTTTTAAAGCTTTCTCAGAAGGAGTAAACAGCTAAAACAGAATGTAAGAGGAATGCTTTAGCTTACACTGTTTCTATCAAGCAAATGACCTTTTTTCATCATTATCATAATGGTATGAAGGATTATGTTTAGTTTTAGAACCTTATTCACTCAACAACGTTTTGACCATTATTGTTACTTTTAAAGCTTTTTCAGAAGGAGTAAACAGCTAAAACGGACTGTATGAAGAATGCTTTAGCTTACACTGTTTCTATCAAGCAAATGACCTTTTTTCATCATTATCATAATGGTATGAAGGATTATGTTTAGTTTTAGAACCTTATTCACTCAACAACGTTTTGACCAGTATTGTTACTTTTAAAGCTTTCTCAGAAGGAGTAAACAGCTAAAACAGAATGTAAGAGGAATGCTTTAGCTTACACTGTTTCTATCAAGCAAATTACCTTTTTTCATCATTATCATAATGGTATGAAGGATTATGTTTAGTTTTAGAACCTTATTCACTCAACAACGTTTTGACCATTATTGTTACTTTTAAAGCTTTTTCAGAAGGAGTAAACAGCTAAAACGGACTGTATGAAGAATGCTTTAGCTTACACTGTTTCTATCAAGCAAATGACCTTTTTTCATCATTATCATAATGGTATGAAGGATTATGTTTAGTTTTAGAACCTTATTCACTCAACAACGTTTTGACCATTATTGTTACTTTTAAAGCTTTCTCAGAAGGAGTAAACAGCTAAAACAGAATGTATGAAGAAGGCTTTAGCTTACACTGTTTCTATCAAGCAAATGACCTTTTTTCATCATTATCATAATGGTATGAAGGATTATGTTTAGTTTTAGAACCTTATTCACTCAACAACGTTTTGACCAGTATTGTTACTTTTAAAGCTTTCTCAGAAGGAGTAAACAGCTAAAACAGAATGTAAGAGGAATGCTTTAGCTTACACTGTTTCTATCAAGCAAATGACCTTTTTTCATCATTATCATAATGGTATGAAGGATTATGTTTAGTTTTAGAACCTTATTCACTCAACAACGTTTTGACCATTATTGTTACTTTTAAAGCTTTTTCAGAAGGAGTAAACAGCTAAAACGGACTGTATGAAGAATGCTTTAGCTTACACTGTTTCTATCAAGCAAATGACCTTTTTTCATCATTATCATAATGGTATGAAGGATTATGTTTAGTTTTAGAACCTTATTCACTCAACAACGTTTTGACCATTATTGTTACTTTTAAAGCTTTCTCAGAAGGAGTAAACAGCTAAAACGGACTGTATGAAGAATGCTTTAGCTTACACTGTTTCTATCAAGCAAATGACCTTTTTTCATCATTATCATAATGGTATGAAGGATTATGTTTAGTTTTAGAACCTTATTCACTCAACAACGTTTTGACCATTATTGTTACTTTTAAAGCTTTTGCAGAAGGAGTAAACAGCTAAAACAGAATGTATGAAGAAGGCTTTAGCTTACACTGTTTCTATCAAGCAAATGACCTTTTTTCATCATTATCATAATGGTATGAAGGATTATGTTTAGTTTTAGAACCTTATTCACTCAACAACGTTTTGACCATTATTGTTACTTTTAAAGCTTTCTCAGAAGGAGTAAACAGCTAAAACAGAATGTAAGAGGAATGCTTTAGCTTACACTGTTTCTATCAAGCAAATGACCTTTTTTCATCATTATCATAATGGTATGAAGGATTATGTTTAGTTTTAGAACCTTATTCACTCAACAACGTTTTGACCATTATTGTTACTTTTAAAGCTTTTTCAGAAGGAGTAAACAGCTAAAACGGACTGTATGAAGAATGCTTTAGCTTACACTGTTTCTATCAAGCAAATGACCTTTTTTCATCATTATCATAATGGTATGAAGGATTATGTTTAGTTTTAGAACCTTATTCACTCAACAACGTTTTGACCAGTATTGTTACTTTTAAAGCTTTCTCAGAAGGAGTAAACAGCTAAAACAGAATGTAAGAGGAATGCTTTAGCTTACACTGTTTCTATCAAGCAAATTACCTTTTTTCATCATTATCATAATGGTATGAAGGATTATGTTTAGTTTTAGAACCTTATTCACTCAACAACGTTTTGACCATTATTGTTACTTTTAAAGCTTTCTCAGAAGGAGTAAACAGCTAAAACAGAATGTAAGAGGAATGCTTTAGCTTACACTGTTTCTATCAAGCAAATGACCTTTTTTCATCATTATCATAATGGTATGAAGGATTATGTTTAGTTTTAGAACCTTATTCACTCAACAACGTTTTGACCATTATTGTTACTTTTAAAGCTTTTGCAGAAGGAGTAAACAGCTAAAACAGAATGTATGAAGAAGGCTTTAGCTTACACTGTTTCTATCAAGCAAATGACCTTTTTTCATCATTATCATAATGGTATGAAGGATTATGTTTAGTTTTAGAACCTTATTCACTCAACAACGTTTTGACCATTATTGTTACTTTTAAAGCTTTCTCAGAAGGAGTAAACAGCTAAAACAGAATGTAAGAGGAATGCTTTAGCTTACACTGTTTCTATCAAGCAAATGACCTTTTTTCATCATTATCATAATGGTATGAAGGATTATGTTTAGTTTTAGAACCTTATTCACTCAACAACGTTTTGACCATTATTGTTACTTTTAAAGCTTTTTCAGAAGGAGTAAACAGCTAAAACGGACTGTATGAAGAATGCTTTAGCTTACACTGTTTCTATCAAGCAAATGACCTTTTTTCATCATTATCATAATGGTATGAAGGATTATGTTTAGTTTTAGAACCTTATTCACTCAACAACGTTTTGACCAGTATTGTTACTTTTAAAGCTTTCTCAGAAGGAGTAAACAGCTAAAACAGAATGTAAGAGGAATGCTTTAGCTTACACTGTTTCTATCAAGCAAATTACCTTTTTTCATCATTATCATAATGGTATGAAGGATTATGTTTAGTTTTAGAACCTTATTCACTCAACAACGTTTTGACCATTATTGTTACTTTTAAAGCTTTTTCAGAAGGAGTAAACAGCTAAAACGGACTGTATGAAGAATGCTTTAGCTTACACTGTTTCTATCAAGCAAATGACCTTTTTTCATCATTATCATAATGGTATGAAGGATTATGTTTAGTTTTAGAACCTTATTCACTCAACAACGTTTTGACCATTATTGTTACTTTTAAAGCTTTCTCAGAAGGAGTAAACAGCTAAAACAGAATGTATGAAGAAGGCTTTAGCTTACACTGTTTCTATCAAGCAAATGACCTTTTTTCATCATTATCATAATGGTATGAAGGATTATGTTTAGTTTTAGAACCTTATTCACTCAACAACGTTTTGACCAGTATTGTTACTTTTAAAGCTTTCTCAGAAGGAGTAAACAGCTAAAACAGAATGTAAGAGGAATGCTTTAGCTTACACTGTTTCTATCAAGCAAATGACCTTTTTTCATCATTATCATAATGGTATGAAGGATTATGTTTAGTTTTAGAACCTTATTCACTCAACAACGTTTTGACCATTATTGTTACTTTTAAAGCTTTTTCAGAAGGAGTAAACAGCTAAAACGGACTGTATGAAGAATGCTTTAGCTTACACTGTTTCTATCAAGCAAATGACCTTTTTTCATCATTATCATAATGGTATGAAGGATTATGTTTAGTTTTAGAACCTTATTCACTCAACAACGTTTTGACCATTATTGTTACTTTTAAAGCTTTCTCAGAAGGAGTAAACAGCTAAAACGGACTGTATGAAGAATGCTTTAGCTTACACTGTTTCTATCAAGCAAATGACCTTTTTTCATCATTATCATAATGGTATGAAGGATTATGTTTAGTTTTAGAACCTTATTCACTCAACAACGTTTTGACCATTATTGTTACTTTTAAAGCTTTTGCAGAAGGAGTAAACAGCTAAAACAGAATGTATGAAGAAGGCTTTAGCTTACACTGTTTCTATCAAGCAAATGACCTTTTTTCATCATTATCATAATGGTATGAAGGATTATGTTTAGTTTTAGAACCTTATTCACTCAACAACGTTTTGACCATTATTGTTACTTTTAAAGCTTTCTCAGAAGGAGTAAACAGCTAAAACAGAATGTAAGAGGAATGCTTTAGCTTACACTGTTTCTATCAAGCAAATGACCTTTTTTCATCATTATCATAATGGTATGAAGGATTATGTTTAGTTTTAGAACCTTATTCACTCAACAACGTTTTGACCATTATTGTTACTTTTAAAGCTTTTTCAGAAGGAGTAAACAGCTAAAACGGACTGTATGAAGAATGCTTTAGCTTACACTGTTTCTATCAAGCAAATGACCTTTTTTCATCATTATCATAATGGTATGAAGGATTATGTTTAGTTTTAGAACCTTATTCACTCAACAACGTTTTGACCAGTATTGTTACTTTTAAAGCTTTCTCAGAAGGAGTAAACAGCTAAAACAGAATGTAAGAGGAATGCTTTAGCTTACACTGTTTCTATCAAGCAAATTACCTTTTTTCATCATTATCATAATGGTATGAAGGATTATGTTTAGTTTTAGAACCTTATTCACTCAACAACGTTTTGACCATTATTGTTACTTTTAAAGCTTTTTCAGAAGGAGTAAACAGCTAAAACGGACTGTATGAAGAATGCTTTAGCTTACACTGTTTCTATCAAGCAAATGACCTTTTTTCATCATTATCATAATGGTATGAAGGATTATGTTTAGTTTTAGAACCTTATTCACTCAACAACGTTTTGACCATTATTGTTACTTTTAAAGCTTTCTCAGAAGGAGTAAACAGCTAAAACAGAATGTATGAAGAAGGCTTTAGCTTACACTGTTTCTATCAAGCAAATGACCTTTTTTCATCATTATCATAATGGTATGAAGGATTATGTTTAGTTTTAGAACCTTATTCACTCAACAACGTTTTGACCATTATTGTTACTTTTAAAGCTTTCTCAGAAGGAGTAAACAGCTAAAACAGAATGTAAGAGGAATGCTTTAGCTTACACTGTTTCTATCAAGCAAATGACCTTTTTTCATCATTATCATAATGGTATGAAGGATTATGTTTAGTTTTAGAACCTTATTCACTCAACAACGTTTTGACCATTATTGTTACTTTTAAAGCTTTTTCAGAAGGAGTAAACAGCTAAAACGGACTGTATGAAGAATGCTTTAGCTTACACTGTTTCTATCAAGCAAATGACCTTTTTTCATCATTATCATAATGGTATGAAGGATTATGTTTAGTTTTAGAACCTTATTCACTCAACAACGTTTTGACCATTATTGTTACTTTTAAAGCTTTCTCAGAAGGAGTAAACAGCTAAAACAGAATGTAAGAGGAATGCTTTAGCTTACACTGTTTCTATCAAGCAAATGACCTTTTTTCATCATTATCATAATGGTATGAAGGATTATGTTTAGTTTTAGAACCTTATTCACTCAACAACGTTTTGACCATTATTGTTACTTTTAAAGCTTTCTCAGAAGGAGTAAACAGCTAAAACAGAATGTAAGAGGAATGCTTTAGCTTACACTGTTTCTATCAAGCAAATGACCTTTTTTCATCATTATCATAATGGTATGAAGGATTATGTTTAGTTTTAGAACCTTATTCACTCAACAACGTTTTGACCATTATTGTTACTTTTAAAGCTTTTTCAGAAGGAGTAAACAGCTAAAACGGACTGTATGAAGAATGCTCTAGCTTACACTGTTTCTATCAAGCAAATGACCTTTTTTCATCATTATCATAATGGTATGAAGGATTATGTTTAGTTTTAGAACCTTATTCACTCAACAACGTTTTGACCATTATTGTTACTTTTAAAGCTTTCTCAGAAGGAGTAAACAGCTAAAACAGAATGTATGAAGAAGGCTTTAGCTTACACTGTTTCTATCAAGCAAATTACCTTTTTTCATCATTATCATAATGGTATGAAGGATTATGTTTAGTTTTAGAACCTTATTCACTCAACAACGTTTTGACCATTATTGTTACTTTTAAAGCTTTCTCAGAAGGAGTAAACAGCTAAAACAGAATGTAAGAGGAATGCTTTAGCTTACACTGTTTCTATCAAGCAAATGACCTTTTTTCATCATTATCATAATGGTATGAAGGATTATGTTTAGTTTTAGAACCTTATTCACTCAACAACGTTTTGACCATTATTGTTACTTTTAAAGCTTTCTCAGAAGGAGTAAACAGCTAAAACAGAATGTAAGAGGAATGCTTTAGCTTACACTGTTTCTATCAAGCAAATGACCTTTTTTCATCATTATCATAATGGTATGAAGGATTATGTTTAGTTTTAGAACCTTATTCACTCAACAACGTTTTGACCATTATTGTTACTTTTAAAGCTTTCTCAGAAGGAGTAAACAGCTAAAACAGAATGTAAGAGGAATGCTTTAGCTTACACTGTTTCTATCAAGCAAATGACCTTTTTTCATCATTATCATAATGGTATGAAGGATTATGTTTAGTTTTAGAACCTTATTCACTCAACAACGTTTTGACCATTATTGTTACTTTTAAAGCTTTTGCAGAAGGAGTAAACAGCTAAAACAGAATGTATGAAGAAGGCTTTAGCTTACACTGTTTCTATCAAGCAAATGACCTTTTTTCATCATTATCATAATGGTATGAAGGATTATGTTTAGTTTTAGAACCTTATTCACTCAACAACGTTTTGACCATTATTGTTACTTTTAAAGCTTTCTCAGAAGGAGTAAACAGCTAAAACAGAATGTAAGAGGAATGCTTTAGCTTACACTGTTTCTATCAAGCAAATGACCTTTTTTCATCATTATCATAATGGTATGAAGGATTATGTTTAGTTTTAGAACCTTATTCACTCAACAACGTTTTGACCATTATTGTTACTTTTAAAGCTTTTTCAGAAGGAGTAAACAGCTAAAACGGACTGTATGAAGAATGCTTTAGCTTACACTGTTTCTATCAAGCAAATGACCTTTTTTCATCATTATCATAATGGTATGAAGGATTATGTTTAGTTTTAGAACCTTATTCACTCAACAACGTTTTGACCAGTATTGTTACTTTTAAAGCTTTCTCAGAAGGAGTAAACAGCTAAAACAGAATGTAAGAGGAATGCTTTAGCTTACACTGTTTCTATCAAGCAAATTACCTTTTTTCATCATTATCATAATGGTATGAAGGATTATGTTTAGTTTTAGAACCTTATTCACTCAACAACGTTTTGACCATTATTGTTACTTTTAAAGCTTTTTCAGAAGGAGTAAACAGCTAAAACGGACTGTATGAAGAATGCTTTAGCTTACACTGTTTCTATCAAGCAAATGACCTTTTTTCATCATTATCATAATGGTATGAAGGATTATGTTTAGTTTTAGAACCTTATTCACTCAACAACGTTTTGACCATTATTGTTACTTTTAAAGCTTTCTCAGAAGGAGTAAACAGCTAAAACAGAATGTATGAAGAAGGCTTTAGCTTACACTGTTTCTATCAAGCAAATGACCTTTTTTCATCATTATCATAATGGTATGAAGGATTATGTTTAGTTTTAGAACCTTATTCACTCAACAACGTTTTGACCAGTATTGTTACTTTTAAAGCTTTCTCAGAAGGAGTAAACAGCTAAAACAGAATGTAAGAGGAATGCTTTAGCTTACACTGTTTATATCAAGCAAATGACCTTTTTTCATCATTATCATAATGGTATGAAGGATTATGTTTAGTTTTAGAACCTTATTCACTCAACAACGTTTTGACCATTATTGTTACTTTTAAAGCTTTTTCAGAAGGAGTAAACAGCTAAAACGGACTGTATGAAGAATGCTTTAGCTTACACTGTTTCTATCAAGCAAATGACCTTTTTTCATCATTATCATAATGGTATGAAGGATTATGTTTAGTTTTAGAACCTTATTCACTCAACAACGTTTTGACCATTATTGTTACTTTTAAAGCTTTCTCAGAAGGAGTAAACAGCTAAAACGGACTGTATGAAGAATGCTTTAGCTTACACTGTTTCTATCAAGCAAATGACCTTTTTTCATCATTATCATAATGGTATGAAGGATTATGTTTAGTATTAGAACCTTATTCACTCAACAACGTTTTGACCATTATTGTTACTTTTAAAGCTTTTGCAGAAGGAGTAAACAGCTAAAACAGAATGTATGAAGAAGGCTTTAGCTTACACTGTTTCTATCAAGCAAATGACCTTTTTTCATCATTATCATAATGGTATGAAGGATTATGTTTAGTTTTAGAACCTTATTCACTCAACAACGTTTTGACCATTATTGTTACTTTTAAAGCTTTCTCAGAAGGAGTAAACAGCTAAAACAGAATGTAAGAGGAATGCTTTAGCTTACACTGTTTCTATCAAGCAAATGACCTTTTTTCATCATTATCATAATGGTATGAAGGATTATGTTTAGTTTTAGAACCTTATTCACTCAACAACGTTTTGACCATTATTGTTACTTTTAAAGCTTTTTCAGAAGGAGTAAACAGCTAAAACGGACTGTATGAAGAATGCTTTAGCTTACACTGTTTCTATCAAGCAAATGACCTTTTTTCATCATTATCATAATGGTATGAAGGATTATGTTTAGTTTTAGAACCTTATTCACTCAACAACGTTTTGACCAGTATTGTTACTTTTAAAGCTTTCTCAGAAGGAGTAAACAGCTAAAACAGAATGTAAGAGGAATGCTTTAGCTTACACTGTTTCTATCAAGCAAATTACCTTTTTTCATCATTATCATAATGGTATGAAGGATTATGTTTAGTTTTAGAACCTTATTCACTCAACAACGTTTTGACCATTATTGTTACTTTTAAAGCTTTTTCAGAAGGAGTAAACAGCTAAAACGGACTGTATGAAGAATGCTTTAGCTTACACTGTTTCTATCAAGCAAATGACCTTTTTTCATCATTATCATAATGGTATGAAGGATTATGTTTAGTTTTAGAACCTTATTCACTCAACAACGTTTTGACCATTATTGTTACTTTTAAAGCTTTCTCAGAAGGAGTAAACAGCTAAAACAGAATGTATGAAGAAGGCTTTAGCTTACACTGTTTCTATCAAGCAAATGACCTTTTTTCATCATTATCATAATGGTATGAAGGATTATGTTTAGTTTTAGAACCTTATTCACTCAACAACGTTTTGACCAGTATTGTTACTTTTAAAGCTTTCTCAGAAGGAGTAAACAGCTAAAACAGAATGTAAGAGGAATGCTTTAGCTTACACTGTTTCTATCAAGCAAATGACCTTTTTTCATCATTATCATAATGGTATGAAGGATTATGTTTAGTTTTAGAACCTTATTCACTCAACAACGTTTTGACCATTATTGTTACTTTTAAAGCTTTTTCAGAAGGAGTAAACAGCTAAAACGGACTGTATGAAGAATGCTTTAGCTTACACTGTTTCTATCAAGCAAATGACCTTTTTTCATCATTATCATAATGGTATGAAGGATTATGTTTAGTTTTAGAACCTTATTCACTCAACAACGTTTTGACCATTATTGTTACTTTTAAAGCTTTCTCAGAAGGAGTAAACAGCTAAAACGGACTGTATGAAGAATGCTTTAGCTTACACTGTTTCTATCAAGCAAATGACCTTTTTTCATCATTATCATAATGGTATGAAGGATTATGTTTAGTTTTAGAACCTTATTCACTCAACAACGTTTTGACCATTATTGTTACTTTTAAAGCTTTTGCAGAAGGAGTAAACAGCTAAAACAGAATGTATGAAGAAGGCTTTAGCTTACACTGTTTCTATCAAGCAAATGACCTTTTTTCATCATTATCATAATGGTATGAAGGATTATGTTTAGTTTTAGAACCTTATTCACTCAACAACGTTTTGACCATTATTGTTACTTTTAAAGCTTTCTCAGAAGGAGTAAACAGCTAAAACAGAATGTAAGAGGAATGCTTTAGCTTACACTGTTTCTATCAAGCAAATGACCTTTTTTCATCATTATCATAATGGTATGAAGGATTATGTTTAGTTTTAGAACCTTATTCACTCAACAACGTTTTGACCATTATTGTTACTTTTAAAGCTTTTTCAGAAGGAGTAAACAGCTAAAACGGACTGTATGAAGAATGCTTTAGCTTACACTGTTTCTATCAAGCAAATGACCTTTTTTCATCATTATCATAATGGTATGAAGGATTATGTTTAGTTTTAGAACCTTATTCACTCAACAACGTTTTGACCAGTATTGTTACTTTTAAAGCTTTCTCAGAAGGAGTAAACAGCTAAAACAGAATGTAAGAGGAATGCTTTAGCTTACACTGTTTCTATCAAGCAAATTACCTTTTTTCATCATTATCATAATGGTATGAAGGATTATGTTTAGTTTTAGAACCTTATTCACTCAACAACGTTTTGACCATTATTGTTACTTTTAAAGCTTTCTCAGAAGGAGTAAACAGCTAAAACAGAATGTAAGAGGAATGCTTTAGCTTACACTGTTTCTATCAAGCAAATGACCTTTTTTCATCATTATCATAATGGTATGAAGGATTATGTTTAGTTTTAGAACCTTATTCACTCAACAACGTTTTGACCATTATTGTTACTTTTAAAGCTTTTGCAGAAGGAGTAAACAGCTAAAACAGAATGTATGAAGAAGGCTTTAGCTTACACTGTTTCTATCAAGCAAATGACCTTTTTTCATCATTATCATAATGGTATGAAGGATTATGTTTAGTTTTAGAACCTTATTCACTCAACAACGTTTTGACCATTATTGTTACTTTTAAAGCTTTCTCAGAAGGAGTAAACAGCTAAAACAGAATGTAAGAGGAATGCTTTAGCTTACACTGTTTCTATCAAGCAAATGACCTTTTTTCATCATTATCATAATGGTATGAAGGATTATGTTTAGTTTTAGAACCTTATTCACTCAACAACGTTTTGACCATTATTGTTACTTTTAAAGCTTTTTCAGAAGGAGTAAACAGCTAAAACGGACTGTATGAAGAATGCTTTAGCTTACACTGTTTCTATCAAGCAAATGACCTTTTTTCATCATTATCATAATGGTATGAAGGATTATGTTTAGTTTTAGAACCTTATTCACTCAACAACGTTTTGACCAGTATTGTTACTTTTAAAGCTTTCTCAGAAGGAGTAAACAGCTAAAACAGAATGTAAGAGGAATGCTTTAGCTTACACTGTTTCTATCAAGCAAATTACCTTTTTTCATCATTATCATAATGGTATGAAGGATTATGTTTAGTTTTAGAACCTTATTCACTCAACAACGTTTTGACCATTATTGTTACTTTTAAAGCTTTTTCAGAAGGAGTAAACAGCTAAAACGGACTGTATGAAGAATGCTTTAGCTTACACTGTTTCTATCAAGCAAATGACCTTTTTTCATCATTATCATAATGGTATGAAGGATTATGTTTAGTTTTAGAACCTTATTCACTCAACAACGTTTTGACCATTATTGTTACTTTTAAAGCTTTCTCAGAAGGAGTAAACAGCTAAAACAGAATGTATGAAGAAGGCTTTAGCTTACACTGTTTCTATCAAGCAAATGACCTTTTTTCATCATTATCATAATGGTATGAAGGATTATGTTTAGTTTTAGAACCTTATTCACTCAACAACGTTTTGACCAGTATTGTTACTTTTAAAGCTTTCTCAGAAGGAGTAAACAGCTAAAACAGAATGTAAGAGGAATGCTTTAGCTTACACTGTTTCTATCAAGCAAATGACCTTTTTTCATCATTATCATAATGGTATGAAGGATTATGTTTAGTTTTAGAACCTTATTCACTCAACAACGTTTTGACCATTATTGTTACTTTTAAAGCTTTTTCAGAAGGAGTAAACAGCTAAAACGGACTGTATGAAGAATGCTTTAGCTTACACTGTTTCTATCAAGCAAATGACCTTTTTTCATCATTATCATAATGGTATGAAGGATTATGTTTAGTTTTAGAACCTTATTCACTCAACAACGTTTTGACCATTATTGTTACTTTTAAAGCTTTCTCAGAAGGAGTAAACAGCTAAAACGGACTGTATGAAGAATGCTTTAGCTTACACTGTTTCTATCAAGCAAATGACCTTTTTTCATCATTATCATAATGGTATGAAGGATTATGTTTAGTTTTAGAACCTTATTCACTCAACAACGTTTTGACCATTATTGTTACTTTTAAAGCTTTTGCAGAAGGAGTAAACAGCTAAAACAGAATGTATGAAGAAGGCTTTAGCTTACACTGTTTCTATCAAGCAAATGACCTTTTTTCATCATTATCATAATGGTATGAAGGATTATGTTTAGTTTTAGAACCTTATTCACTCAACAACGTTTTGACCATTATTGTTACTTTTAAAGCTTTCTCAGAAGGAGTAAACAGCTAAAACAGAATGTAAGAGGAATGCTTTAGCTTACACTGTTTCTATCAAGCAAATGACCTTTTTTCATCATTATCATAATGGTATGAAGGATTATGTTTAGTTTTAGAACCTTATTCACTCAACAACGTTTTGACCATTATTGTTACTTTTAAAGCTTTTTCAGAAGGAGTAAACAGCTAAAACGGACTGTATGAAGAATGCTTTAGCTTACACTGTTTCTATCAAGCAAATGACCTTTTTTCATCATTATCATAATGGTATGAAGGATTATGTTTAGTTTTAGAACCTTATTCACTCAACAACGTTTTGACCAGTATTGTTACTTTTAAAGCTTTCTCAGAAGGAGTAAACAGCTAAAACAGAATGTAAGAGGAATGCTTTAGCTTACACTGTTTCTATCAAGCAAATTACCTTTTTTCATCATTATCATAATGGTATGAAGGATTATGTTTAGTTTTAGAACCTTATTCACTCAACAACGTTTTGACCATTATTGTTACTTTTAAAGCTTTTTCAGAAGGAGTAAACAGCTAAAACGGACTGTATGAAGAATGCTTTAGCTTACACTGTTTCTATCAAGCAAATGACCTTTTTTCATCATTATCATAATGGTATGAAGGATTATGTTTAGTTTTAGAACCTTATTCACTCAACAACGTTTTGACCATTATTGTTACTTTTAAAGCTTTCTCAGAAGGAGTAAACAGCTAAAACAGAATGTATGAAGAAGGCTTTAGCTTACACTGTTTCTATCAAGCAAATGACCTTTTTTCATCATTATCATAATGGTATGAAGGATTATGTTTAGTTTTAGAACCTTATTCACTCAACAACGTTTTGACCATTATTGTTACTTTTAAAGCTTTCTCAGAAGGAGTAAACAGCTAAAACAGAATGTAAGAGGAATGCTTTAGCTTACACTGTTTCTATCAAGCAAATGACCTTTTTTCATCATTATCATAATGGTATGAAGGATTATGTTTAGTTTTAGAACCTTATTCACTCAACAACGTTTTGACCATTATTGTTACTTTTAAAGCTTTTTCAGAAGGAGTAAACAGCTAAAACGGACTGTATGAAGAATGCTTTAGCTTACACTGTTTCTATCAAGCAAATGACCTTTTTTCATCATTATCATAATGGTATGAAGGATTATGTTTAGTTTTAGAACCTTATTCACTCAACAACGTTTTGACCATTATTGTTACTTTTAAAGCTTTCTCAGAAGGAGTAAACAGCTAAAACAGAATGTAAGAGGAATGCTTTAGCTTACACTGTTTCTATCAAGCAAATGACCTTTTTTCATCATTATCATAATGGTATGAAGGATTATGTTTAGTTTTAGAACCTTATTCACTCAACAACGTTTTGACCATTATTGTTACTTTTAAAGCTTTCTCAGAAGGAGTAAACAGCTAAAACAGAATGTAAGAGGAATGCTTTAGCTTACACTGTTTCTATCAAGCAAATGACCTTTTTTCATCATTATCATAATGGTATGAAGGATTATGTTTAGTTTTAGAACCTTATTCACTCAACAACGTTTTGACCATTATTGTTACTTTTAAAGCTTTTTCAGAAGGAGTAAACAGCTAAAACGGACTGTATGAAGAATGCTCTAGCTTACACTGTTTCTATCAAGCAAATGACCTTTTTTCATCATTATCATAATGGTATGAAGGATTATGTTTAGTTTTAGAACCTTATTCACTCAACAACGTTTTGACCATTATTGTTACTTTTAAAGCTTTCTCAGAAGGAGTAAACAGCTAAAACAGAATGTATGAAGAAGGCTTTAGCTTACACTGTTTCTATCAAGCAAATTACCTTTTTTCATCATTATCATAATGGTATGAAGGATTATGTTTAGTTTTAGAACCTTATTCACTCAACAACGTTTTGACCATTATTGTTACTTTTAAAGCTTTCTCAGAAGGAGTAAACAGCTAAAACAGAATGTAAGAGGAATGCTTTAGCTTACACTGTTTCTATCAAGCAAATGACCTTTTTTCATCATTATCATAATGGTATGAAGGATTATGTTTAGTTTTAGAACCTTATTCACTCAACAACGTTTTGACCATTATTGTTACTTTTAAAGCTTTCTCAGAAGGAGTAAACAGCTAAAACAGAATGTAAGAGGAATGCTTTAGCTTACACTGTTTCTATCAAGCAAATGACCTTTTTTCATCATTATCATAATGGTATGAAGGATTATGTTTAGTTTTAGAACCTTATTCACTCAACAACGTTTTGACCATTATTGTTACTTTTAAAGCTTTCTCAGAAGGAGTAAACAGCTAAAACAGAATGTAAGAGGAATGCTTTAGCTTACACTGTTTCTATCAAGCAAATGACCTTTTTTCATCATTATCATAATGGTATGAAGGATTATGTTTAGTTTTAGAACCTTATTCACTCAACAACGTTTTGACCATTATTGTTACTTTTAAAGCTTTTGCAGAAGGAGTAAACAGCTAAAACAGAATGTATGAAGAAGGCTTTAGCTTACACTGTTTCTATCAAGCAAATGACCTTTTTTCATCATTATCATAATGGTATGAAGGATTATGTTTAGTTTTAGAACCTTATTCACTCAACAACGTTTTGACCATTATTGTTACTTTTAAAGCTTTCTCAGAAGGAGTAAACAGCTAAAACAGAATGTAAGAGGAATGCTTTAGCTTACACTGTTTCTATCAAGCAAATGACCTTTTTTCATCATTATCATAATGGTATGAAGGATTATGTTTAGTTTTAGAACCTTATTCACTCAACAACGTTTTGACCATTATTGTTACTTTTAAAGCTTTTTCAGAAGGAGTAAACAGCTAAAACGGACTGTATGAAGAATGCTTTAGCTTACACTGTTTCTATCAAGCAAATGACCTTTTTTCATCATTATCATAATGGTATGAAGGATTATGTTTAGTTTTAGAACCTTATTCACTCAACAACGTTTTGACCAGTATTGTTACTTTTAAAGCTTTCTCAGAAGGAGTAAACAGCTAAAACAGAATGTAAGAGGAATGCTTTAGCTTACACTGTTTCTATCAAGCAAATTACCTTTTTTCATCATTATCATAATGGTATGAAGGATTATGTTTAGTTTTAGAACCTTATTCACTCAACAACGTTTTGACCATTATTGTTACTTTTAAAGCTTTTTCAGAAGGAGTAAACAGCTAAAACGGACTGTATGAAGAATGCTTTAGCTTACACTGTTTCTATCAAGCAAATGACCTTTTTTCATCATTATCATAATGGTATGAAGGATTATGTTTAGTTTTAGAACCTTATTCACTCAACAACGTTTTGACCATTATTGTTACTTTTAAAGCTTTCTCAGAAGGAGTAAACAGCTAAAACAGAATGTATGAAGAAGGCTTTAGCTTACACTGTTTCTATCAAGCAAATGACCTTTTTTCATCATTATCATAATGGTATGAAGGATTATGTTTAGTTTTAGAACCTTATTCACTCAACAACGTTTTGACCAGTATTGTTACTTTTAAAGCTTTCTCAGAAGGAGTAAACAGCTAAAACAGAATGTAAGAGGAATGCTTTAGCTTACACTGTTTATATCAAGCAAATGACCTTTTTTCATCATTATCATAATGGTATGAAGGATTATGTTTAGTTTTAGAACCTTATTCACTCAACAACGTTTTGACCATTATTGTTACTTTTAAAGCTTTTTCAGAAGGAGTAAACAGCTAAAACGGACTGTATGAAGAATGCTTTAGCTTACACTGTTTCTATCAAGCAAATGACCTTTTTTCATCATTATCATAATGGTATGAAGGATTATGTTTAGTTTTAGAACCTTATTCACTCAACAACGTTTTGACCATTATTGTTACTTTTAAAGCTTTCTCAGAAGGAGTAAACAGCTAAAACGGACTGTATGAAGAATGCTTTAGCTTACACTGTTTCTATCAAGCAAATGACCTTTTTTCATCATTATCATAATGGTATGAAGGATTATGTTTAGTATTAGAACCTTATTCACTCAACAACGTTTTGACCATTATTGTTACTTTTAAAGCTTTTGCAGAAGGAGTAAACAGCTAAAACAGAATGTATGAAGAAGGCTTTAGCTTACACTGTTTCTATCAAGCAAATGACCTTTTTTCATCATTATCATAATGGTATGAAGGATTATGTTTAGTTTTAGAACCTTATTCACTCAACAACGTTTTGACCATTATTGTTACTTTTAAAGCTTTCTCAGAAGGAGTAAACAGCTAAAACAGAATGTAAGAGGAATGCTTTAGCTTACACTGTTTCTATCAAGCAAATGACCTTTTTTCATCATTATCATAATGGTATGAAGGATTATGTTTAGTTTTAGAACCTTATTCACTCAACAACGTTTTGACCATTATTGTTACTTTTAAAGCTTTTTCAGAAGGAGTAAACAGCTAAAACGGACTGTATGAAGAATGCTTTAGCTTACACTGTTTCTATCAAGCAAATGACCTTTTTTCATCATTATCATAATGGTATGAAGGATTATGTTTAGTTTTAGAACCTTATTCACTCAACAACGTTTTGACCAGTATTGTTACTTTTAAAGCTTTCTCAGAAGGAGTAAACAGCTAAAACAGAATGTAAGAGGAATGCTTTAGCTTACACTGTTTCTATCAAGCAAATTACCTTTTTTCATCATTATCATAATGGTATGAAGGATTATGTTTAGTTTTAGAACCTTATTCACTCAACAACGTTTTGACCATTATTGTTACTTTTAAAGCTTTTTCAGAAGGAGTAAACAGCTAAAACGGACTGTATGAAGAATGCTTTAGCTTACACTGTTTCTATCAAGCAAATGACCTTTTTTCATCATTATCATAATGGTATGAAGGATTATGTTTAGTTTTAGAACCTTATTCACTCAACAACGTTTTGACCATTATTGTTACTTTTAAAGCTTTCTCAGAAGGAGTAAACAGCTAAAACAGAATGTATGAAGAAGGCTTTAGCTTACACTGTTTCTATCAAGCAAATGACCTTTTTTCATCATTATCATAATGGTATGAAGGATTATGTTTAGTTTTAGAACCTTATTCACTCAACAACGTTTTGACCATTATTGTTACTTTTAAAGCTTTCTCAGAAGGAGTAAACAGCTAAAACAGAATGTAAGAGGAATGCTTTAGCTTACACTGTTTCTATCAAGCAAATGACCTTTTTTCATCATTATCATAATGGTATGAAGGATTATGTTTAGTTTTAGAACCTTATTCACTCAACAACGTTTTGACCATTATTGTTACTTTTAAAGCTTTTTCAGAAGGAGTAAACAGCTAAAACGGACTGTATGAAGAATGCTTTAGCTTACACTGTTTCTATCAAGCAAATGACCTTTTTTCATCATTATCATAATGGTATGAAGGATTATGTTTAGTTTTAGAACCTTATTCACTCAACAACGTTTTGACCATTATTGTTACTTTTAAAGCTTTCTCAGAAGGAGTAAACAGCTAAAACAGAATGTAAGAGGAATGCTTTAGCTTACACTGTTTCTATCAAGCAAATGACCTTTTTTCATCATTATCATAATGGTATGAAGGATTATGTTTAGTTTTAGAACCTTATTCACTCAACAACGTTTTGACCATTATTGTTACTTTTAAAGCTTTCTCAGAAGGAGTAAACAGCTAAAACAGAATGTAAGAGGAATGCTTTAGCTTACACTGTTTCTATCAAGCAAATGACCTTTTTTCATCATTATCATAATGGTATGAAGGATTATGTTTAGTTTTAGAACCTTATTCACTCAACAACGTTTTGACCATTATTGTTACTTTTAAAGCTTTTTCAGAAGGAGTAAACAGCTAAAACGGACTGTATGAAGAATGCTTTAGCTTACACTGTTTCTATCAAGCAAATGACCTTTTTTCATCATTATCATAATGGTATGAAGGATTATGTTTAGTTTTAGAACCTTATTCACTCAACAACGTTTTGACCATTATTGTTACTTTTAAAGCTTTCTCAGAAGGAGTAAACAGCTAAAACAGAATGTATGAAGAAGGCTTTAGCTTACACTGTTTCTATCAAGCAAATTACCTTTTTTCATCATTATCATAATGGTATGAAGGATTATGTTTAGTTTTAGAACCTTATTCACTCAACAACGTTTTGACCATTATTGTTACTTTTAAAGCTTTCTCAGAAGGAGTAAACAGCTAAAACAGAATGTAAGAGGAATGCTTTAGCTTACACTGTTTCTATCAAGCAAATGACCTTTTTTCATCATTATCATAATGGTATGAAGGATTATGTTTAGTTTTAGAACCTTATTCACTCAACAACGTTTTGACCATTATTGTTACTTTTAAAGCTTTCTCAGAAGGAGTAAACAGCTAAAACAGAATGTAAGAGGAATGCTTTAGCTTACACTGTTTCTATCAAGCAAATGACCTTTTTTCATCATTATCATAATGGTATGAAGGATTATGTTTAGTTTTAGAACCTTATTCACTCAACAACGTTTTGACCATTATTGTTACTTTTAAAGCTTTTTCAGAAGGAGTAAACAGCTAAAACGGACTGTATGAAGAATGCTTTAGCTTACACTGTTTCTATCAAGCAAATGACCTTTTTTCATCATTATCATAATGGTATGAAGGATTATGTTTAGTTTTAGAACCTTATTCACTCAACAACGTTTTGACCATTATTGTTACTTTTAAAGCTTTCTCAGAAGGAGTAAACAGCTAAAACAGAATGTAAGAGGAATGCTTTAGCTTACACTGTTTCTATCAAGCAAATGACCTTTTTTCATCATTATCATAATGGTATGAAGGATTATGTTTAGTTTTAGAACCTTATTCACTCAACAACGTTTTGACCATTATTGTTACTTTTAAAGCTTTCTCAGAAGGAGTAAACAGCTAAAACAGAATGTAAGAGGAATGCTTTAGCTTACACTGTTTCTATCAAGCAAATGACCTTTTTTCATCATTATCATAATGGTATGAAGGATTATGTTTAGTTTTAGAACCTTATTCACTCAACAACGTTTTGACCATTATTGTTACTTTTAAAGCTTTTTCAGAAGGAGTAAACAGCTAAAACGGACTGTATGAAGAATGCTTTAGCTTACACTGTTTCTATCAAGCAAATGACCTTTTTTC
This sequence comes from Pungitius pungitius, assembly GCF_949316345.1. Lineage (NCBI taxonomy): Eukaryota > Metazoa > Chordata > Actinopteri > Perciformes > Gasterosteidae > Pungitius > Pungitius pungitius. Next base: position 24,091,927 of record NC_084901.1, on the reverse strand, counting down.
ATCATTATCATAATGGTATGAAGGATTATGTTTAGTTTTAGAACCTTATTCACTCAACAACGTTTTGACCATTATTGTTACTTTTAAAGCTTTCTCAGAAGGAGTAAACAGCTAAAACAGAATGTAAGAGGAATGCTTTAGCTTACACTGTTTCTATCAAGCAAATGACCTTTTTTCATCATTATCATAATGGTATGAAGGATTATGTTTAGTTTTAGAACCTTATTCACTCAACAACGTTTTGACCATTATTGTTACTTTTAAAGCTTTTTCAGAAGGAGTAAACAGCTAAAACGGACTGTATGAAGAATGCTTTAGCTTACACTGTTTCTATCAAGCAAATGACCTTTTTTCATCATTATCATAATGGTATGAAGGATTATGTTTAGTTTTAGAACCTTATTCACTCAACAACGTTTTGACCAGTATTGTTACTTTTAAAGCTTTCTCAGAAGGAGTAAACAGCTAAAACAGAATGTAAGAGGAATGCTTTAGCTTACACTGTTTCTATCAAGCAAATTACCTTTTTTCATCATTATCATAATGGTATGAAGGATTATGTTTAGTTTTAGAACCTTATTCACTCAACAACGTTTTGACCATTATTGTTACTTTTAAAGCTTTTTCAGAAGGAGTAAACAGCTAAAACGGACTGTATGAAGAATGCTTTAGCTTACACTGTTTCTATCAAGCAAATGACCTTTTTTCATCATTATCATAATGGTATGAAGGATTATGTTTAGTTTTAGAACCTTATTCACTCAACAACGTTTTGACCATTATTGTTACTTTTAAAGCTTTCTCAGAAGGAGTAAACAGCTAAAACAGAATGTATGAAGAAGGCTTTAGCTTACACTGTTTCTATCAAGCAAATGACCTTTTTTCATCATTATCATAATGGTATGAAGGATTATGTTTAGTTTTAGAACCTTATTCACTCAACAACGTTTTGACCAGTATTGTTACTTTTAAAGCTTTCTCAGAAGGAGTAAACAGCTAAAACAGAATGTAAGAGGAATGCTTTAGCTTACACTGTTTATATCAAGCAAATGACCTTTTTTCATCATTATCATAATGGTATGAAGGATTATGTTTAGTTTTAGAACCTTATTCACTCAACAACGTTTTGACCATTATTGTTACTTTTAAAGCTTTTTCAGAAGGAGTAAACAGCTAAAACGGACTGTATGAAGAATGCTTTAGCTTACACTGTTTCTATCAAGCAAATGACCTTTTTTCATCATTATCATAATGGTATGAAGGATTATGTTTAGTTTTAGAACCTTATTCACTCAACAACGTTTTGACCATTATTGTTACTTTTAAAGCTTTCTCAGAAGGAGTAAACAGCTAAAACGGACTGTATGAAGAATGCTTTAGCTTACACTGTTTCTATCAAGCAAATGACCTTTTTTCATCATTATCATAATGGTATGAAGGATTATGTTTAGTATTAGAACCTTATTCACTCAACAACGTTTTGACCATTATTGTTACTTTTAAAGCTTTTGCAGAAGGAGTAAACAGCTAAAACAGAATGTATGAAGAAGGCTTTAGCTTACACTGTTTCTATCAAGCAAATGACCTTTTTTCATCATTATCATAATGGTATGAAGGATTATGTTTAGTTTTAGAACCTTATTCACTCAACAACGTTTTGACCATTATTGTTACTTTTAAAGCTTTCTCAGAAGGAGTAAACAGCTAAAACAGAATGTAAGAGGAATGCTTTAGCTTACACTGTTTCTATCAAGCAAATGACCTTTTTTCATCATTATCATAATGGTATGAAGGATTATGTTTAGTTTTAGAACCTTATTCACTCAACAACGTTTTGACCATTATTGTTACTTTTAAAGCTTTTTCAGAAGGAGTAAACAGCTAAAACGGACTGTATGAAGAATGCTTTAGCTTACACTGTTTCTATCAAGCAAATGACCTTTTTTCATCATTATCATAATGGTATGAAGGATTATGTTTAGTTTTAGGACCTTATTCACTCAACAACGTTTTGACCAGTATTGTTACTTTTAAAGCTTTCTCAGAAGGAGTAAACAGCTAAAACAGAATGTAAGAGGAATGCTTTAGCTTACACTGTTTCTATCAAGCAAATTACCTTTTTTCATCATTATCATAATGGTATGAAGGATTATGTTTAGTTTTAGAACCTTATTCACTCAACAACGTTTTGACCATTATTGTTACTTTTAAAGCTTTTTCAGAAGGAGTAAACAGCTAAAACGGACTGTATGAAGAATGCTTTAGCTTACACTGTTTCTATCAAGCAAATGACCTTTTTTCATCATTATCATAATGGTATGAAGGATTATGTTTAGTTTTAGAACCTTATTCACTCAACAACGTTTTGACCATTATTGTTACTTTTAAAGCTTTCTCAGAAGGAGTAAACAGCTAAAACAGAATGTATGAAGAAGGCTTTAGCTTACACTGTTTCTATCAAGCAAATGACCTTTTTTCATCATTATCATAATGGTATGAAGGATTATGTTTAGTTTTAGAACCTTATTCACTCAACAACGTTTTGACCATTATTGTTACTTTTAAAGCTTTCTCAGAAGGAGTAAACAGCTAAAACAGAATGTAAGAGGAATGCTTTAGCTTACACTGTTTCTATCAAGCAAATGACCTTTTTTCATCATTATCATAATGGTATGAAGGATTATGTTTAGTTTTAGAACCTTATTCACTCAACAACGTTTTGACCATTATTGTTACTTTTAAAGCTTTTTCAGAAGGAGTAAACAGCTAAAACGGACTGTATGAAGAATGCTTTAGCTTACACTGTTTCTATCAAGCAAATGACCTTTTTTCATCATTATCATAATGGTATGAAGGATTATGTTTAGTTTTAGAACCTTATTCACTCAACAACGTTTTGACCATTATTGTTACTTTTAAAGCTTTCTCAGAAGGAGTAAACAGCTAAAACAGAATGTAAGAGGAATGCTTTAGCTTACACTGTTTCTATCAAGCAAATGACCTTTTTTCATCATTATCATAATGGTATGAAGGATTATGTTTAGTTTTAGAACCTTATTCACTCAACAACGTTTTGACCATTATTGTTACTTTTAAAGCTTTCTCAGAAGGAGTAAACAGCTAAAACAGAATGTAAGAGGAATGCTTTAGCTTACACTGTTTCTATCAAGCAAATGACCTTTTTTCATCATTATCATAATGGTATGAAGGATTATGTTTAGTTTTAGAACCTTATTCACTCAACAACGTTTTGACCATTATTGTTACTTTTAAAGCTTTTTCAGAAGGAGTAAACAGCTAAAACGGACTGTATGAAGAATGCTTTAGCTTACACTGTTTCTATCAAGCAAATGACCTTTTTTCATCATTATCATAATGGTATGAAGGATTATGTTTAGTTTTAGAACCTTATTCACTCAACAACGTTTTGACCATTATTGTTACTTTTAAAGCTTTCTCAGAAGGAGTAAACAGCTAAAACAGAATGTATGAAGAAGGCTTTAGCTTACACTGTTTCTATCAAGCAAATTACCTTTTTTCATCATTATCATAATGGTATGAAGGATTATGTTTAGTTTTAGAACCTTATTCACTCAACAACGTTTTGACCATTATTGTTACTTTTAAAGCTTTCTCAGAAGGAGTAAACAGCTAAAACAGAATGTAAGAGGAATGCTTTAGCTTACACTGTTTCTATCAAGCAAATGACCTTTTTTCATCATTATCATAATGGTATGAAGGATTATGTTTAGTTTTAGAACCTTATTCACTCAACAACGTTTTGACCATTATTGTTACTTTTAAAGCTTTCTCAGAAGGAGTAAACAGCTAAAACAGAATGTAAGAGGAATGCTTTAGCTTACACTGTTTCTATCAAGCAAATGACCTTTTTTCATCATTATCATAATGGTATGAAGGATTATGTTTAGTTTTAGAACCTTATTCACTCAACAACGTTTTGACCATTATTGTTACTTTTAAAGCTTTTTCAGAAGGAGTAAACAGCTAAAACGGACTGTATGAAGAATGCTTTAGCTTACACTGTTTCTATCAAGCAAATGACCTTTTTTCATCATTATCATAATGGTATGAAGGATTATGTTTAGTTTTAGAACCTTATTCACTCAACAACGTTTTGACCATTATTGTTACTTTTAAAGCTTTCTCAGAAGGAGTAAACAGCTAAAACAGAATGTAAGAGGAATGCTTTAGCTTACACTGTTTCTATCAAGCAAATGACCTTTTTTCATCATTATCATAATGGTATGAAGGATTATGTTTAGTTTTAGAACCTTATTCACTCAACAACGTTTTGACCATTATTGTTACTTTTAAAGCTTTCTCAGAAGGAGTAAACAGCTAAAACAGAATGTAAGAGGAATGCTTTAGCTTACACTGTTTCTATCAAGCAAATGACCTTTTTTCATCATTATCATAATGGTATGAAGGATTATGTTTAGTTTTAGAACCTTATTCACTCAACAACGTTTTGACCATTATTGTTACTTTTAAAGCTTTTTCAGAAGGAGTAAACAGCTAAAACGGACTGTATGAAGAATGCTTTAGCTTACACTGTTTCTATCAAGCAAATGACCTTTTTTCATCATTATCATAATGGTATGAAGGATTATGTTTAGTTTTAGAACCTTATTCACTCAACAACGTTTTGACCATTATTGTTACTTTTAAAGCTTTTGCAGAAGGAGTAAACAGCTAAAACAGAATGTATGAAGAAGGCTTTAGCTTACACTGTTTCTATCAAGCAAATGACCTTTTTTCATCATTATCATATTGGTATGAAGGATTATGTTTAGTTTTAGAACCTTATTCACTCAACAACGTTTTGACCATTATTGTTACTTTTAAAGCTTTCTCAGAAGGAGTAAACAGCTAAAACAGAATGTAAGAGGAATGCTTTAGCTTACACTGTTTCTATCAAGCAAATGACCTTTTTTCATCATTATCATAATGGTATGAAGGATTATGTTTAGTTTTAGAACCTTATTCACTCAACAACGTTTTGACCATTATTGTTACTTTTAAAGCTTTTTCAGAAGGAGTAAACAGCTAAAACGGACTGTATGAAGAATGCTTTAGCTTACACTGTTTCTATCAAGCAAATGACCTTTTTTCATCATTATCATAATGGTATGAAGGATTATGTTTAGTTTTAGAACCTTATTCACTCAACAACGTTTTGACCAGTATTGTTACTTTTAAAGCTTTCTCAGAAGGAGTAAACAGCTAAAACAGAATGTAAGAGGAATGCTTTAGCTTACACTGTTTCTATCAAGCAAATGACCTTTTTTCATCATTATCATAATGGTATGAAGGATTATGTTTAGTTTTAGAACCTTATTCACTCAACAACGTTTTGACCATTATTGTTACTTTTAAAGCTTTCTCAGAAGGAGTAAACAGCTAAAACAGAATGTAAGAGGAATGCTTTAGCTTACACTGTTTCTATCAAGCAAATGACCTTTTTTCATCATTATCATAATGGTATGAAGGATTATGTTTAGTTTTAGAACCTTATTCACTCAACAACGTTTTGACCATTATTGTTACTTTTAAAGCTTTTTCAGAAGGAGTAAACAGCTAAAACGGACTGTATGAAGAATGCTTTAGCTTACACTGTTTCTATCAAGCAAATGACCTTTTTTCATCATTATCATAATGGTATGAAGGATTATGTTTAGTTTTAGAACCTTATTCACTCAACAACGTTTTGACCAGTATTGTTACTTTTAAAGCTTTCTCAGAAGGAGTAAACAGCTAAAACAGAATGTAAGAGGAATGCTTTAGCTTACACTGTTTCTATCAAGCAAATTACCTTTTTTCATCATTATCATAATGGTATGAAGGATTATGTTTAGTTTTAGAACCTTATTCACTCAACAACGTTTTGACCATTATTGTTACTTTTAAAGCTTTTTCAGAAGGAGTAAACAGCTAAAACGGACTGTATGAAGAATGCTTTAGCTTACACTGTTTCTATCAAGCAAATGACCTTTTTTCATCATTATCATAATGGTATGAAGGATTATGTTTAGTTTTAGAACCTTATTCACTCAACAACGTTTTGACCATTATTGTTACTTTTAAAGCTTTCTCAGAAGGAGTAAACAGCTAAAACAGAATGTATGAAGAAGGCTTTAGCTTACACTGTTTCTATCAAGCAAATGACCTTTTTTCATCATTATCATAATGGTATGAAGGATTATGTTTAGTTTTAGAACCTTATTCACTCAACAACGTTTTGACCATTATTGTTACTTTTAAAGCTTTCTCAGAAGGAGTAAACAGCTAAAACAGAATGTAAGAGGAATGCTTTAGCTTACACTGTTTCTATCAAGCAAATGACCTTTTTTCATCATTATCATAATGGTATGAAGGATTATGTTTAGTTTTAGAACCTTATTCACTCAACAACGTTTTGACCATTATTGTTACTTTTAAAGCTTTTTCAGAAGGAGTAAACAGCTAAAACGGACTGTATGAAGAATGCTTTAGCTTACACTGTTTCTATCAAGCAAATGACCTTTTTTCATCATTATCATAATGGTATGAAGGATTATGTTTAGTTTTAGAACCTTATTCACTCAACAACGTTATGACCAGTATTGTTACTTTTAAAGCTTTCTCAGAAGGAGTAAACAGCTAAAACAGAATGTAAGAGGAATGCTTTAGCTTACACTGTTTCTATCAAGCAAATTACCTTTTTTCATCATTATCATAATGGTATGAAGGATTATGTTTAGTTTTAGAACCTTATTCACTCAACAACGTTTTGACCATTATTGTTACTTTTAAAGCTTTTTCAGAAGGAGTAAACAGCTAAAACGGACTGTATGAAGAATGCTTTAGCTTACACTGTTTCTATCAAGCAAATGACCTTTTTTCATCATTATCATAATGGTATGAAGGATTATGTTTAGTTTTAGAACCTTATTCACTCAACAACGTTTTGACCATTATTGTTACTTTTAAAGCTTTCTCAGAAGGAGTAAACAGCTAAAACAGAATGTATGAAGAAGGCTTTAGCTTACACTGTTTCTATCAAGCAAATGACCTTTTTTCATCATTATCATAATGGTATGAAGGATTATGTTTAGTTTTAGAACCTTATTCACTCAACAACGTTTTGACCATTATTGTTACTTTTAAAGCTTTCTCAGAAGGAGTAAACAGCTAAAACAGAATGTAAGAGGAATGCTTTAGCTTACACTGTTTCTATCAAGCAAATGACCTTTTTTCATCATTATCATAATGGTATGAAGGATTATGTTTAGTTTTAGAACCTTATTCACTCAACAACGTTTTGACCATTATTGTTACTTTTAAAGCTTTTTCAGAAGGAGTAAACAGCTAAAACGGACTGTATGAAGAATGCTTTAGCTTACACTGTTTCTATCAAGCAAATGACCTTTTTTCATCATTATCATAATGGTATGAAGGATTATGTTTAGTTTTAGAACCTTATTCACTCAACAACGTTTTGACCATTATTGTTACTTTTAAAGCTTTCTCAGAAGGAGTAAACAGCTAAAACGGACTGTATGAAGAATGCTTTAGCTTACACTGTTTCTATCAAGCAAATGACCTTTTTTCATCATTATCATAATGGTATGAAGGATTATGTTTAGTTTTAGAACCTTATTCACTCAACAACGTTTTGACCATTATTGTTACTTTTAAAGCTTTTGCAGAAGGAGTAAACAGCTAAAACAGAATGTATGAAGAAGGCTTTAGCTTACACTGTTTCTATCAAGCAAATGACCTTTTTTCATCATTATCATAATGGTATGAAGGATTATGTTTAGTTTTAGAACCTTATTCACTCAACAACGTTTTGACCATTATTGTTACTTTTAAAGCTTTCTCAGAAGGAGTAAACAGCTAAAACAGAATGTAAGAGGAATGCTTTAGCTTACACTGTTTCTATCAAGCAAATGACCTTTTTTCATCATTATCATAATGGTATGAAGGATTATGTTTAGTTTTAGAACCTTATTCACTCAACAACGTTTTGACCATTATTGTTACTTTTAAAGCTTTTTCAGAAGGAGTAAACAGCTAAAACGGACTGTATGAAGAATGCTTTAGCTTACACTGTTTCTATCAAGCAAATGACCTTTTTTCATCATTATCATAATGGTATGAAGGATTATGTTTAGTTTTAGAACCTTATTCACTCAACAACGTTTTGACCAGTATTGTTACTTTTAAAGCTTTCTCAGAAGGAGTAAACAGCTAAAACAGAATGTAAGAGGAATGCTTTAGCTTACACTGTTTCTATCAAGCAAATTACCTTTTTTCATCATTATCATAATGGTATGAAGGATTATGTTTAGTTTTAGAACCTTATTCACTCAACAACGTTTTGACCATTATTGTTACTTTTAAAGCTTTTTCAGAAGGAGTAAACAGCTAAAACGGACTGTATGAAGAATGCTTTAGCTTACACTGTTTCTATCAAGCAAATGACCTTTTTTCATCATTATCATAATGGTATGAAGGATTATGTTTAGTTTTAGAACCTTATTCACTCAACAACGTTTTGACCATTATTGTTACTTTTAAAGCTTTCTCAGAAGGAGTAAACAGCTAAAACAGAATGTATGAAGAAGGCTTTAGCTTACACTGTTTCTATCAAGCAAATGACCTTTTTTCATCATTATCATAATGGTATGAAGGATTATGTTTAGTTTTAGAACCTTATTCACTCAACAACGTTTTGACCATTATTGTTACTTTTAAAGCTTTTTCAGAAGGAGTAAACAGCTAAAACGGACTGTATGAAGAATGCTTTAGCTTACACTGTTTCTATCAAGCAAATGACCTTTTTTCATCATTATCATAATGGTATGAAGGATTATGTTTAGTTTTAGAACCTTATTCACTCAACAACGTTTTGACCAGTATTGTTACTTTTAAAGCTTTCTCAGAAGGAGTAAACAGCTAAAACAGAATATAAGAGGAATGCTTTAGCTTACACTGTTTCTATCAAGCAAATGACCTTTTTTCATCATTATCATAATGGTATGAAGGATTATGTTTAGTTTTAGAACCTTATTCACTCAACAACGTTTTGACCATTATTGTTACTTTTAAAGCTTTCTCAGAAGGAGTAAACAGCTAAAACGGACTGTATGAAGAATGCTTTAGCTTACACTGTTTCTATCAAGCAAATGACCTTTTTTCATCATTATCATAATGGTATGAAGGATTATGTTTAGTTTTAGAACCTTATTCACTCAACAACGTTTTGACCATTATTGTTACTTTTAAAGCTTTTTCAGAAGGAGTAAACAGCTAAAACGGACTGTATGAAGAATGCTTTAGCTTACACTGTTTCTATCAAGCAAATGACCTTTTTTCATCATTATCATAATGGTATGAAGGATTATGTTTAGTTTTAGAACCTTATTCACTCAACAACGTTTTGACCAGTATTGTTACTTTTAAAGCTTTCTCAGAAGGAGTAAACAGCTAAAACAGAATGTAAGAGGAATGCTTTAGCTTACACTGTTTCTATCAAGCAAATTACCTTTTTTCATCATTATCATAATGGTATGAAGGATTATGTTTAGTTTTAGAACCTTATTCACTCAACAACGTTTTGACCATTATTGTTACTTTTAAAGCTTTTTCAGAAGGAGTAAACAGCTAAAACGGACTGTATGAAGAATGCTTTAGCTTACACTGTTTCTATCAAGCAAATGACCTTTTTTCATCATTATCATAATGGTATGAAGGATTATGTTTAGTTTTAGAACCTTATTCACTCAACAACGTTTTGACCATTATTGTTACTTTTAAAGCTTTCTCAGAAGGAGTAAACAGCTAAAACAGAATGTATGAAGAAGGCTTTAGCTTACACTGTTTCTATCAAGCAAATGACCTTTTTTCATCATTATCATAATGGTATGAAGGATTATGTTTAGTTTTAGAACCTTATTCACTCAACAACGTTTTGACCATTATTGTTACTTTTAAAGCTTTCTCAGAAGGAGTAAACAGCTAAAACAGAATGTAAGAGGAATGCTTTAGCTTACACTGTTTCTATCAAGCAAATGACCTTTTTTCATCATTATCATAATGGTATGAAGGATTATGTTTAGTTTTAGAACCTTATTCACTCAACAACGTTTTGACCATTATTGTTACTTTTAAAGCTTTTTCAGAAGGAGTAAACAGCTAAAACGGACTGTATGAAGAATGCTTTAGCTTACACTGTTTCTATCAAGCAAATGACCTTTTTTCATCATTATCATAATGGTATGAAGGATTATGTTTAGTTTTAGAACCTTATTCACTCAACAACGTTTTGACCATTATTGTTACTTTTAAAGCTTTCTCAGAAGGAGTAAACAGCTAAAACGGACTGTATGAAGAATGCTTTAGCTTACACTGTTTCTATCAAGCAAATGACCTTTTTTCATCATTATCATAATGGTATGAAGGATTATGTTTAGTTTTAGAACCTTATTCACTCAACAACGTTTTGACCATTATTGTTACTTTTAAAGCTTTTGCAGAAGGAGTAAACAGCTAAAACAGAATGTATGAAGAAGGCTTTAGCTTACACTGTTTCTATCAAGCAAATGACCTTTTTTCATCATTATCATAATGGTATGAAGGATTATGTTTAGTTTTAGAACCTTATTCACTCAACAACGTTTTGACCATTATTGTTACTTTTAAAGCTTTCTCAGAAGGAGTAAACAGCTAAAACAGAATGTAAGAGGAATGCTTTAGCTTACACTGTTTCTATCAAGCAAATGACCTTTTTTCATCATTATCATAATGGTATGAAGGATTATGTTTAGTTTTAGAACCTTATTCACTCAACAACGTTTTGACCATTATTGTTACTTTTAAAGCTTTTTCAGAAGGAGTAAACAGCTAAAACGGACTGTATGAAGAATGCTTTAGCTTACACTGTTTCTATCAAGCAAATGACCTTTTTTCATCATTATCATAATGGTATGAAGGATTATGTTTAGTTTTAGAACCTTATTCACTCAACAACGTTTTGACCAGTATTGTTACTTTTAAAGCTTTCTCAGAAGGAGTAAACAGCTAAAACAGAATGTAAGAGGAATGCTTTAGCTTACACTGTTTCTATCAAGCAAATTACCTTTTTTCATCATTATCATAATGGTATGAAGGATTATGTTTAGTTTTAGAACCTTATTCACTCAACAACGTTTTGACCATTATTGTTACTTTTAAAGCTTTTTCAGAAGGAGTAAACAGCTAAAACGGACTGTATGAAGAATGCTTTAGCTTACACTGTTTCTATCAAGCAAATGACCTTTTTTCATCATTATCATAATGGTATGAAGGATTATGTTTAGTTTTAGAACCTTATTCACTCAACAACGTTTTGACCATTATTGTTACTTTTAAAGCTTTCTCAGAAGGAGTAAACAGCTAAAACAGAATGTATGAAGAAGGCTTTAGCTTACACTGTTTCTATCAAGCAAATTACCTTTTTTCATCATTATCATAATGGTATGAAGGATTATGTTTAGTTTTAGAACCTTATTCACTCAACAACGTTTTGACCATTATTGTTACTTTTAAAGCTTTCTCAGAAGGAGTAAACAGCTAAAACAGAATGTAAGAGGAATGCTTTAGCTTACACTGTTTCTATCAAGCAAATGACCTTTTTTCATCATTATCATAATGGTATGAAGGATTATGTTTAGTTTTAGAACCTTATTCACTCAACAACGTTTTGACCAGTATTGTTACTTTTAAAGCTTTCTCAGAAGGAGTAAACAGCTAAAACAGAATGTAAGAGGAATGCTTTAGCTTACACTGTTTATATCAAGCAAATGACCTTTTTTCATCATTATCATAATGGTATGAAGGATTATGTTTAGTTTTAGAACCTTATTCACTCAACAACGTTTTGACCATTATTGTTACTTTTAAAGCTTTTTCAGAAGGAGTAAACAGCTAAAACGGACTGTATGAAGAATGCTTTAGCTTACACTGTTTCTATCAAGCAAATGACCTTTTTTCATCATTATCATAATGGTATGAAGGATTATGTTTAGTTTTAGAACCTTATTCACTCAACAACGTTTTGACCATTATTGTTACTTTTAAAGCTTTCTCAGAAGGAGTAAACAGCTAAAACGGACTGTATGAAGAATGCTTTAGCTTACACTGTTTCTATCAAGCAAATGACCTTTTTTCATCATTATCATAATGGTATGAAGGATTATGTTTAGTTTTAGAACCTTATTCACTCAACAACGTTTTGACCATTATTGTTACTTTTAAAGCTTTTGCAGAAGGAGTAAACAGCTAAAACAGAATGTATGAAGAAGGCTTTAGCTTACACTGTTTCTATCAAGCAAATGACCTTTTTTCATCATTATCATAATGGTATGAAGGATTATGTTTAGTTTTAGAACCTTATTCACTCAACAACGTTTTGACCATTATTGTTACTTTTAAAGCTTTCTCAGAAGGAGTAAACAGCTAAAACAGAATGTAAGAGGAATGCTTTAGCTTACACTGTTTCTATCAAGCAAATGACCTTTTTTCATCATTATCATAATGGTATGAAGGATTATGTTTAGTTTTAGAACCTTATTCACTCAACAACGTTTTGACCATTATTGTTACTTTTAAAGCTTTTTCAGAAGGAGTAAACAGCTAAAACGGACTGTATGAAGAATGCTTTAGCTTACACTGTTTCTATCAAGCAAATGACCTTTTTTCATCATTATCATAATGGTATGAAGGATTATGTTTAGTTTTAGAACCTTATTCACTCAACAACGTTTTGACCATTATTGTTACTTTTAAAGCTTTCTCAGAAGGAGTAAACAGCTAAAACGGACTGTATGAAGAATGCTTTAGCTTACACTGTTTCTATCAAGCAAATGACCTTTTTTCATCATTATCATAATGGTATGAAGGATTATGTTTAGTTTTAGAACCTTATTCACTCAACAACGTTTTGACCATTATTGTTACTTTTAAAGCTTTTGCAGAAGGAGTAAACAGCTAAAACAGAATGTATGAAGAAGGCTTTAGCTTACACTGTTTCTATCAAGCAAATGACCTTTTTTCATCATTATCATAATGGTATGAAGGATTATGTTTAGTTTTAGAACCTTATTCACTCAACAACGTTTTGACCATTATTGTTACTTTTAAAGCTTTCTCAGAAGGAGTAAACAGCTAAAACAGAATGTAAGAGGAATGCTTTAGCTTACACTGTTTCTATCAAGCAAATGACCTTTTTTCATCATTATCATAATGGTATGAAGGATTATGTTTAGTTTTAGAACCTTATTCACTCAACAACGTTTTGACCATTATTGTTACTTTTAAAGCTTTTTCAGAAGGAGTAAACAGCTAAAACGGACTGTATGAAGAATGCTTTAGCTTACACTGTTTCTATCAAGCAAATGACCTTTTTTCATCATTATCATAATGGTATGAAGGATTATGTTTAGTTTTAGAACCTTATTCACTCAACAACGTTTTGACCAGTATTGTTACTTTTAAAGCTTTCTCAGAAGGAGTAAACAGCTAAAACAGAATGTAAGAGGAATGCTTTAGCTTACACTGTTTCTATCAAGCAAATTACCTTTTTTCATCATTATCATAATGGTATGAAGGATTATGTTTAGTTTTAGAACCTTATTCACTCAACAACGTTTTGACCATTATTGTTACTTTTAAAGCTTTTTCAGAAGGAGTAAACAGCTAAAACGGACTGTATGAAGAATGCTTTAGCTTACACTGTTTCTATCAAGCAAATGACCTTTTTTCATCATTATCATAATGGTATGAAGGATTATGTTTAGTTTTAGAACCTTATTCACTCAACAACGTTTTGACCATTATTGTTACTTTTAAAGCTTTCTCAGAAGGAGTAAACAGCTAAAACAGAATGTATGAAGAAGGCTTTAGCTTACACTGTTTCTATCAAGCAAATGACCTTTTTTCATCATTATCATAATGGTATGAAGGATTATGTTTAGTTTTAGAACCTTATTCACTCAACAACGTTTTGACCATTATTGTTACTTTTAAAGCTTTCTCAGAAGGAGTAAACAGCTAAAACAGAATGTAAGAGGAATGCTTTAGCTTACACTGTTTCTATCAAGCAAATGACCTTTTTTCATCATTATCATAATGGTATGAAGGATTATGTTTAGTTTTAGAACCTTATTCACTCAACAACGTTTTGACCATTATTGTTACTTTTAAAGCTTTTTCAGAAGGAGTAAACAGCTAAAACGGACTGTATGAAGAATGCTTTAGCTTACACTGTTTCTATCAAGCAAATGACCTTTTTTCATCATTATCATAATGGTATGAAGGATTATGTTTAGTTTTAGAACCTTATTCACTCAACAACGTTTTGACCATTATTGTTACTTTTAAAGCTTTCTCAGAAGGAGTAAACAGCTAAAACGGACTGTATGAAGAATGCTTTAGCTTACACTGTTTCTATCAAGCAAATGACCTTTTTTCATCATTATCATAATGGTATGAAGGATTATGTTTAGTTTTAGAACCTTATTCACTCAACAACGTTTTGACCATTATTGTTACTTTTAAAGCTTTTGCAGAAGGAGTAAACAGCTAAAACAGAATGTATGAAGAAGGCTTTAGCTTACACTGTTTCTATCAAGCAAATGACCTTTTTTCATCATTATCATAATGGTATGAAGGATTATGTTTAGTTTTAGAACCTTATTCACTCAACAACGTTTTGACCATTATTGTTACTTTTAAAGCTTTCTCAGAAGGAGTAAACAGCTAAAACAGAATGTAAGAGGAATGCTTTAGCTTACACTGTTTCTATCAAGCAAATGACCTTTTTTCATCATTATCATAATGGTATGAAGGATTATGTTTAGTTTTAGAACCTTATTCACTCAACAACGTTTTGACCATTATTGTTACTTTTAAAGCTTTTTCAGAAGGAGTAAACAGCTAAAACGGACTGTATGAAGAATGCTTTAGCTTACACTGTTTCTATCAAGCAAATGACCTTTTTTCATCATTATCATAATGGTATGAAGGATTATGTTTAGTTTTAGAACCTTATTCACTCAACAACGTTTTGACCAGTATTGTTACTTTTAAAGCTTTCTCAGAAGGAGTAAACAGCTAAAACAGAATGTAAGAGGAATGCTTTAGCTTACACTGTTTCTATCAAGCAAATTACCTTTTTTCATCATTATCATAATGGTATGAAGGATTATGTTTAGTTTTAGAACCTTATTCACTCAACAACGTTTTGACCATTATTGTTACTTTTAAAGCTTTTTCAGAAGGAGTAAACAGCTAAAACGGACTGTATGAAGAATGCTTTAGCTTACACTGTTTCTATCAAGCAAATGACCTTTTTTCATCATTATCATAATGGTATGAAGGATTATGTTTAGTTTTAGAACCTTATTCACTCAACAACGTTTTGACCATTATTGTTACTTTTAAAGCTTTCTCAGAAGGAGTAAACAGCTAAAACAGAATGTATGAAGAAGGCTTTAGCTTACACTGTTTCTATCAAGCAAATGACCTTTTTTCATCATTATCATAATGGTATGAAGGATTATGTTTAGTTTTAGAACCTTATTCACTCAACAACGTTTTGACCATTATTGTTACTTTTAAAGCTTTCTCAGAAGGAGTAAACAGCTAAAACAGAATGTAAGAGGAATGCTTTAGCTTACACTGTTTCTATCAAGCAAATGACCTTTTTTCATCATTATCATAATGGTATGAAGGATTATGTTTAGTTTTAGAACCTTATTCACTCAACAACGTTTTGACCAGTATTGTTACTTTTAAAGCTTTCTCAGAAGGAGTAAACAGCTAAAACAGAATGTAAGAGGAATGCTTTAGCTTACACTGTTTATATCAAGCAAATGACCTTTTTTCATCATTATCATAATGGTATGAAGGATTATGTTTAGTTTTAGAACCTTATTCACTCAACAACGTTTTGACCATTATTGTTACTTTTAAAGCTTTTTCAGAAGGAGTAAACAGCTAAAACGGACTGTATGAAGAATGCTTTAGCTTACACTGTTTCTATCAAGCAAATGACCTTTTTTCATCATTATCATAATGGTATGAAGGATTATGTTTAGTTTTAGAACCTTATTCACTCAACAACGTTTTGACCATTATTGTTACTTTTAAAGCTTTCTCAGAAGGAGTAAACAGCTAAAACGGACTGTATGAAGAATGCTTTAGCTTACACTGTTTCTATCAAGCAAATGACCTTTTTTCATCATTATCATAATGGTATGAAGGATTATGTTTAGTTTTAGAACCTTATTCACTCAACAACGTTTTGACCATTATTGTTACTTTTAAAGCTTTTGCAGAAGGAGTAAACAGCTAAAACAGAATGTATGAAGAAGGCTTTAGCTTACACTGTTTCTATCAAGCAAATGACCTTTTTTCATCATTATCATAATGGTATGAAGGATTATGTTTAGTTTTAGAACCTTATTCACTCAACAACGTTTTGACCATTATTGTTACTTTTAAAGCTTTCTCAGAAGGAGTAAACAGCTAAAACAGAATGTAAGAGGAATGCTTTAGCTTACACTGTTTCTATCAAGCAAATGACCTTTTTTCATCATTATCATAATGGTATGAAGGATTATGTTTAGTTTTAGAACCTTATTCACTCAACAACGTTTTGACCATTATTGTTACTTTTAAAGCTTTTTCAGAAGGAGTAAACAGCTAAAACGGACTGTATGAAGAATGCTTTAGCTTACACTGTTTCTATCAAGCAAATGACCTTTTTTCATCATTATCATAATGGTATGAAGGATTATGTTTAGTTTTAGAACCTTATTCACTCAACAACGTTTTGACCAGTATTGTTACTTTTAAAGCTTTCTCAGAAGGAGTAAACAGCTAAAACAGAATGTAAGAGGAATGCTTTAGCTTACACTGTTTCTATCAAGCAAATTACCTTTTTTCATCATTATCATAATGGTATGAAGGATTATGTTTAGTTTTAGAACCTTATTCACTCAACAACGTTTTGACCATTATTGTTACTTTTAAAGCTTTTTCAGAAGGAGTAAACAGCTAAAACGGACTGTATGAAGAATGCTTTAGCTTACACTGTTTCTATCAAGCAAATGACCTTTTTTCATCATTATCATAATGGTATGAAGGATTATGTTTAGTTTTAGAACCTTATTCACTCAACAACGTTTTGACCATTATTGTTACTTTTAAAGCTTTCTCAGAAGGAGTAAACAGCTAAAACGGACTGTATGAAGAATGCTTTAGCTTACACTGTTTCTATCAAGCAAATGACCTTTTTTCATCATTATCATAATGGTATGAAGGATTATGTTTAGTTTTAGAACCTTATTCACTCAACAACGTTTTGACCATTATTGTTACTTTTAAAGCTTTTGCAGAAGGAGTAAACAGCTAAAACAGAATGTATGAAGAAGGCTTTAGCTTACACTGTTTCTATCAAGCAAATGACCTTTTTTCATCATTATCATAATGGTATGAAGGATTATGTTTAGTTTTAGAACCTTATTCACTCAACAACGTTTTGACCAGTATTGTTACTTTTAAAGCTTTCTCAGAAGGAGTAAACAGCTAAAACAGAATGTAAGAGGAATGCTTTAGCTTACACTGTTTCTATCAAGCAAATTACCTTTTTTCATCATTATCATAATGGTATGAAGGATTATGTTTAGTTTTAGAACCTTATTCACTCAACAACGTTTTGACCATTATTGTTACTTTTAAAGCTTTTTCAGAAGGAGTAAACAGCTAAAACGGACTGTATGAAGAATGCTTTAGCTTACACTGTTTCTATCAAGCAAATGACCTTTTTTCATCATTATCATAATGGTATGAAGGATTATGTTTAGTTTTAGAACCTTATTCACTCAACAACGTTTTGACCATTATTGTTACTTTTAAAGCTTTTTCAGAAGGAGTAAACAGCTAAAACGGACTGTATGAAGAATGCTTTAGCTTACACTGTTTCTATCAAGCAAATGACCTTTTTTCATCATTATCATAATGGTATGAAGGATTATGTTTAGTTTTAGAACCTTATTCACTCAACAACGTTTTGACCATTATTGTTACTTTTAAAGCTTTCTCAGAAGGAGTAAACAGCTAAAACGGACTGTATGAAGAATGCTTTAGCTTACACTGTTTCTATCAAGCAAATGACCTTTTTTCCTCATTATCATAATGGTATGAAGGATTATGTTTAGTTTTAGAACCTTATTCACTCAACAACGTTTTGACCATTTTTGTTACTTTTAAAGCTTTCTCAGAAGGAGTAAACAGCTAAAACAGAATGTAAGAGGAATGCTTTAGCTTACACTGTTTCTATCAAGCAAATGACCTTTTTTCATCATTATCATAATGGTATGAAGGATTATGTTTAGTTTTAGAACCTTATTCACTCAACAACGTTTTGACCATTATTGTTACTTTTAAAGCTTTTTCAGAAGGAGTAAACAGCTAAAACGGACTGTATGAAGAATGCTTTAGCTTACACTGTTTCTATCAAGCAAATGACCTTTTTTCATCATTATCATAATGGTATGAAGGATTATGTTTAGTTTTAGAACCTTATTCACTCAACAACGTTTTGACCAGTATTGTTACTTTTAAAGCTTTCTCAGAAGGAGTAAACAGCTAAAACAGAATGTAAGAGGAATGCTTTAGCTTACACTGTTTCTATCAAGCAAATTACCTTTTTTCATCATTATCATAATGGTATGAAGGATTATGTTTAGTTTTAGAACCTTATTCACTCAACAACGTTTTGACCATTATTGTTACTTTTAAAGCTTTTTCAGAAGGAGTAAACAGCTAAAACGGACTGTATGAAGAATGCTTTAGCTTACACTGTTTCTATCAAGCAAATGACCTTTTTTCATCATTATCATAATGGTATGAAGGATTATGTTTAGTTTTAGAACCTTATTCACTCAACAACGTTTTGACCATTATTGTTACTTTTAAAGCTTTCTCAGAAGGAGTAAACAGCTAAAACAGAATGTATGAAGAAGGCTTTAGCTTACACTGTTTCTATCAAGCAAATGACCTTTTTTCATCATTATCATAATGGTATGAAGGATTATGTTTAGTTTTAGAACCTTATTCACTCAACAACGTTTTGACCATTATTGTTACTTTTAAAGCTTTCTCAGAAGGAGTAAACAGCTAAAACAGAATGTAAGAGGAATGCTTTAGCTTACACTGTTTCTATCAAGCAAATGACCTTTTTTCATCATTATCATAATGGTATGAAGGATTATGTTTAGTTTTAGAACCTTATTCACTCAACAACGTTTTGACCATTATTGTTACTTTTAAAGCTTTTTCAGAAGGAGTAAACAGCTAAAACGGACTGTATGAAGAATGCTTTAGCTTACACTGTTTCTATCAAGCAAATGACCTTTTTTCATCATTATCATAATGGTATGAAGGATTATGTTTAGTTTTAGAACCTTATTCACTCAACAACGTTTTGACCATTATTGTTACTTTTAAAGCTTTCTCAGAAGGAGTAAACAGCTAAAACGGACTGTATGAAGAATGCTTTAGCTTACACTGTTTCTATCAAGCAAATGACCTTTTTTCATCATTATCATAATGGTATGAAGGATTATGTTTAGTTTTAGAACCTTATTCACTCAACAACGTTTTGACCATTATTGTTACTTTTAAAGCTTTTGCAGAAGGAGTAAACAGCTAAAACAGAATGTATGAAGAAGGCTTTAGCTTACACTGTTTCTATCAAGCAAATGACCTTTTTTCATCATTATCATAATGGTATGAAGGATTATGTTTAGTTTTAGAACCTTATTCACTCAACAACGTTTTGACCATTATTGTTACTTTTAAAGCTTTCTCAGAAGGAGTAAACAGCTAAAACAGAATGTAAGAGGAATGCTTTAGCTTACACTGTTTCTATCAAGCAAATGACCTTTTTTCATCATTATCATAATGGTATGAAGGATTATGTTTAGTTTTAGAACCTTATTCACTCAACAACGTTTTGACCATTATTGTTACTTTTAAAGCTTTTTCAGAAGGAGTAAACAGCTAAAACGGACTGTATGAAGAATGCTTTAGCTTACACTGTTTCTATCAAGCAAATGACCTTTTTTCATCATTATCATAATGGTATGAAGGATTATGTTTAGTTTTAGAACCTTATTCACTCAACAACGTTTTGACCAGTATTGTTACTTTTAAAGCTTTCTCAGAAGGAGTAAACAGCTAAAACAGAATGTAAGAGGAATGCTTTAGCTTACACTGTTTCTATCAAGCAAATTACCTTTTTTCATCATTATCATAATGGTATGAAGGATTATGTTTAGTTTTAGAACCTTATTCACTCAACAACGTTTTGACCATTATTGTTACTTTTAAAGCTTTTTCAGAAGGAGTAAACAGCTAAAACGGACTGTATGAAGAATGCTTTAGCTTACACTGTTTCTATCAAGCAAATGACCTTTTTTCATCATTATCATAATGGTATGAAGGATTATGTTTAGTTTTAGAACCTTATTCACTCAACAACGTTTTGACCATTATTGTTACTTTTAAAGCTTTCTCAGAAGGAGTAAACAGCTAAAACAGAATGTATGAAGAAGGCTTTAGCTTACACTGTTTCTATCAAGCAAATGACCTTTTTTCATCATTATCATAATGGTATGAAGGATTATGTTTAGTTTTAGAACCTTATTCACTCAACAACGTTTTGACCATTATTGTTACTTTTAAAGCTTTCTCAGAAGGAGTAAACAGCTAAAACAGAATGTAAGAGGAATGCTTTAGCTTACACTGTTTCTATCAAGCAAATGACCTTTTTTCATCATTATCATAATGGTATGAAGGATTATGTTTAGTTTTAGAACCTTATTCACTCAACAACGTTTTGACCATTATTGTTACTTTTAAAGCTTTTTCAGAAGGAGTAAACAGCTAAAACGGACTGTATGAAGAATGCTTTAGCTTACACTGTTTCTATCAAGCAAATGACCTTTTTTCATCATTATCATAATGGTATGAAGGATTATGTTTAGTTTTAGAACCTTATTCACTCAACAACGTTTTGACCATTATTGTTACTTTTAAAGCTTTCTCAGAAGGAGTAAACAGCTAAAACAGAATGTAAGAGGAATGCTTTAGCTTACACTGTTTCTATCAAGCAAATGACCTTTTTTCATCATTATCATAATGGTATGAAGGATTATGTTTAGTTTTAGAACCTTATTCACTCAACAACGTTTTGACCATTATTGTTACTTTTAAAGCTTTCTCAGAAGGAGTAAACAGCTAAAACAGAATGTAAGAGGAATGCTTTAGCTTACACTGTTTCTATCAAGCAAATGACCTTTTTTCATCATTATCATAATGGTATGAAGGATTATGTTTAGTTTTAGAACCTTATTCACTCAACAACGTTTTGACCATTATTGTTACTTTTAAAGCTTTTTCAGAAGGAGTAAACAGCTAAAACGGACTGTATGAAGAATGCTTTAGCTTACACTGTTTCTATCAAGCAAATGACCTTTTTTCATCATTATCATAATGGTATGAAGGATTATGTTTAGTTTTAGAACCTTATTCACTCAACAACGTTTTGACCATTATTGTTACTTTTAAAGCTTTCTCAGAAGGAGTAAACAGCTAAAACAGAATGTATGAAGAAGGCTTTAGCTTACACTGTTTCTATCAAGCAAATGACCTTTTTTCATCATTATCATAATGGTATGAAGGATTATGTTTAGTTTTAGAACCTTATTCACTCAACAACGTTTTGACCATTATTGTTACTTTTAAAGCTTTCTCAGAAGGAGTAAACAGCTAAAACGGACTGTATGAAGAATGCTTTAGCTTACACTGTTTCTATCAAGCAAATGACCTTTTTTCATCATTATCATAATGGTATGAAGGATTATGTTTAGTTTTAGAACCTTATTCACTCAACACCGTTTTGACCATTATTGTTACTTTTAAAGCTTTCTCAGAAGGAGTAAACAGCTAAAACAGAATGTAAGAGGAATGCTTTAGCTTACACTGTTTCTATCAAGCAAATGACCTTTTTTCATCATTATCATAATGGTATGAAGGATTATGTTTAGTTTTAGAACCTTATTCACTCAACAACGTTTTGACCATTATTGTTACTTTTAAAGCTTTTTCAGAAGGAGTAAACAGCTAAAACGGACTGTATGAAGAATGCTTTAGCTTACACTGTTTCTATCAAGCAAATGACCTTTTTTCATCATTATCATAATGGTATGAAGGATTATGTTTAGTTTTAGAACCTTATTCACTCAACAACGTTTTGACCATTATTGTTACTTTTAAAGCTTTCTCAGAAGGAGTAAACAGCTAAAACAGAATGTAAGAGGAATGCTTTAGCTTACACTGTTTCTATCAAGCAAATGACCTTTTTTCATCATTATCATAATGGTATGAAGGATTATGTTTAGTTTTAGAACCTTATTCACTCAACAACGTTTTGACCATTATTGTTACTTTTAAAGCTTTTGCAGAAGGAGTAAACAGCTAAAACAGAATGTATGAAGAAGGCTTTAGCTTACACTGTTTCTATCAAGCAAATGACCTTTTTTCATCATTATCATAATGGTATGAAGGATTATGTTTAGTTTTAGAACCTTATTCACTCAACAACGTTTTGACCATTATTGTTACTTTTAAAGCTTTTTCAGAAGGAGTAAACAGCTAAAACGGACTGTATGAAGAATGCTTTAGCTTACACTGTTTCTATCAAGCAAATGACCTTTTTTCATCATTATCATAATGGTATGAAGGATTATGTTTAGTTTTAGAACCTTATTCACTCAACAACGTTTTGACCATTATTGTTACTTTTAAAGCTTTCTCAGAAGGAGTAAACAGCTAAAACAGAATGTAAGAGGAATGCTTTAGCTTACACTGTTTCTATCAAGCAAATGACCTTTTTTCATCATTATCATAATGGTATGAAGGATTATGTTTAGTTTTAGAACCTTATTCACTCAACAACGTTTTGACCATTATTGTTACTTTTAAAGCTTTTTCAGAAGGAGTAAACAGCTAAAACGGACTGTATGAAGAATGCTTTAGCTTACACTGTTTCTATCAAGCAAATGACCTTTTTTCATCATTATCATAATGGTATGAAGGATTATGTTTAGTTTTAGAACCTTATTCACTCAACAACGTTTTGACCAGTATTGTTACTTTTAAAGCTTTCTCAGAAGGAGTAAACAGCTAAAACAGAATGTAAGAGGAATGCTTTAGCTTACACTGTTTCTATCAAGCAAATTACCTTTTTTCATCATTATCATAATGGTATGAAGGATTATGTTTAGTTTTAGAACCTTATTCACTCAACAACGTTTTGACCATTATTGTTACTTTTAAAGCTTTTTCAGAAGGAGTAAACAGCTAAAACGGACTGTATGAAGAATGCTTTAGCTTACACTGTTTCTATCAAGCAAATGACCTTTTTTCATCATTATCATAATGGTATGAAGGATTATGTTTAGTTTTAGAACCTTATTCACTCAACAACGTTTTGACCATTATTGTTACTTTTAAAGCTTTCTCAGAAGGAGTAAACAGCTAAAACAGAATGTATGAAGAAGGCTTTAGCTTACACTGTTTCTATCAAGCAAATGACCTTTTTTCATCATTATCATAATGGTATGAAGGATTATGTTTAGTTTTAGAACCTTATTCACTCAACAACGTTTTGACCATTATTGTTACTTTTAAAGCTTTCTCAGAAGGAGTAAACAGCTAAAACAGAATGTAAGAGGAATGCTTTAGCTTACACTGTTTCTATCAAGCAAATGACCTTTTTTCATCATTATCATAATGGTATGAAGGATTATGTTTAGTTTTAGAACCTTATTCACTCAACAACGTTTTGACCATTATTGTTACTTTTAAAGCTTTTTCAGAAGGAGTAAACAGCTAAAACGGACTGTATGAAGAATGCTTTAGCTTACACTGTTTCTATCAAGCAAATGACCTTTTTTCATCATTATCATAATGGTATGAAGGATTATGTTTAGTTTTAGAACCTTATTCACTCAACAACGTTTTGACCATTATTGTTACTTTTAAAGCTTTCTCAGAAGGAGTAAACAGCTAAAACGGACTGTATGAAGAATGCTTTAGCTTACACTGTTTCTATCAAGCAAATGACCTTTTTTCATCATTATCATAATGGTATGAAGGATTATGTTTAGTTTTAGAACCTTATTCACTCAACAACGTTTTGACCATTATTGTTACTTTTAAAGCTTTTGCAGAAGGAGTAAACAGCTAAAACAGAATGTATGAAGAAGGCTTTAGCTTACACTGTTTCTATCAAGCAAATGACCTTTTTTCATCATTATCATAATGGTATGAAGGATTATGTTTAGTTTTAGAACCTTATTCACTCAACAACGTTTTGACCATTATTGTTACTTTTAAAGCTTTCTCAGAAGGAGTAAACAGCTAAAACAGAATGTAAGAGGAATGCTTTAGCTTACACTGTTTCTATCAAGCAAATGACCTTTTTTCATCATTATCATAATGGTATGAAGGATTATGTTTAGTTTTAGAACCTTATTCACTCAACAACGTTTTGACCATTATTGTTACTTTTAAAGCTTTTTCAGAAGGAGTAAACAGCTAAAACGGACTGTATGAAGAATGCTTTAGCTTACACTGTTTCTATCAAGCAAATGACCTTTTTTCATCATTATCATAATGGTATGAAGGATTATGTTTAGTTTTAGAACCTTATTCACTCAACAACGTTTTGACCAGTATTGTTACTTTTAAAGCTTTCTCAGAAGGAGTAAACAGCTAAAACAGAATGTAAGAGGAATGCTTTAGCTTACACTGTTTCTATCAAGCAAATTACCTTTTTTCATCATTATCATAATGGTATGAAGGATTATGTTTAGTTTTAGAACCTTATTCACTCAACAACGTTTTGACCATTATTGTTACTTTTAAAGCTTTTTCAGAAGGAGTAAACAGCTAAAACGGACTGTATGAAGAATGCTTTAGCTTACACTGTTTCTATCAAGCAAATGACCTTTTTTCATCATTATCATAATGGTATGAAGGATTATGTTTAGTTTTAGAACCTTATTCACTCAACAACGTTTTGACCATTATTGTTACTTTTAAAGCTTTCTCAGAAGGAGTAAACAGCTAAAACAGAATGTATGAAGAAGGCTTTAGCTTACACTGTTTCTATCAAGCAAATGACCTTTTTTCATCATTATCATAATGGTATGAAGGATTATGTTTAGTTTTAGAACCTTATTCACTCAACAACGTTTTGACCATTATTGTTACTTTTAAAGCTTTCTCAGAAGGAGTAAACAGCTAAAACAGAATGTAAGAGGAATGCTTTAGCTTACACTGTTTCTATCAAGCAAATGACCTTTTTTCATCATTATCATAATGGTATGAAGGATTATGTTTAGTTTTAGAACCTTATTCACTCAACAACGTTTTGACCATTATTGTTACTTTTAAAGCTTTTTCAGAAGGAGTAAACAGCTAAAACGGACTGTATGAAGAATGCTTTAGCTTACACTGTTTCTATCAAGCAAATGACCTTTTTTCATCATTATCATAATGGTATGAAGGATTATGTTTAGTTTTAGAACCTTATTCACTCAACAACGTTTTGACCATTATTGTTACTTTTAAAGCTTTCTCAGAAGGAGTAAACAGCTAAAACAGAATGTAAGAGGAATGCTTTAGCTTACACTGTTTCTATCAAGCAAATGACCTTTTTTCATCATTATCATAATGGTATGAAGGATTATGTTTAGTTTTAGAACCTTATTCACTCAACAACGTTTTGACCATTATTGTTACTTTTAAAGCTTTCTCAGAAGGAGTAAACAGCTAAAACAGAATGTAAGAGGAATGCTTTAGCTTACACTGTTTCTATCAAGCAAATGACCTTTTTTCATCATTATCATAATGGTATGAAGGATTATGTTTAGTTTTAGAACCTTATTCACTCAACAACGTTTTGACCATTATTGTTACTTTTAAAGCTTTTTCAGAAGGAGTAAACAGCTAAAACGGACTGTATGAAGAATGCTTTAGCTTACACTGTTTCTATCAAGCAAATGACCTTTTTTCATCATTATCATAATGGTATGAAGGATTATGTTTAGTTTTAGAACCTTATTCACTCAACAACGTTTTGACCATTATTGTTACTTTTAAAGCTTTCTCAGAAGGAGTAAACAGCTAAAACAGAATGTATGAAGAAGGCTTTAGCTTACACTGTTTCTATCAAGCAAATGACCTTTTTTCATCATTATCATAATGGTATGAAGGATTATGTTTAGTTTTAGAACCTTATTCACTCAACAACGTTTTGACCATTATTGTTACTTTTAAAGCTTTCTCAGAAGGAGTAAACAGCTAAAACGGACTGTATGAAGAATGCTTTAGCTTACACTGTTTCTATCAAGCAAATGACCTTTTTTCATCATTATCATAATGGTATGAAGGATTATGTTTAGTTTTAGAACCTTATTCACTCAACACCGTTTTGACCATTATTGTTACTTTTAAAGCTTTCTCAGAAGGAGTAAACAGCTAAAACAGAATGTAAGAGGAATGCTTTAGCTTACACTGTTTCTATCAAGCAAATGACCTTTTTTCATCATTATCATAATGGTATGAAGGATTATGTTTAGTTTTAGAACCTTATTCACTCAACAACGTTTTGACCATTATTGTTACTTTTAAAGCTTTTTCAGAAGGAGTAAACAGCTAAAACGGACTGTATGAAGAATGCTTTAGCTTACACTGTTTCTATCAAGCAAATGACCTTTTTTCATCATTATCATAATGGTATGAAGGATTATGTTTAGTTTTAGAACCTTATTCACTCAACAACGTTTTGACCATTATTGTTACTTTTAAAGCTTTCTCAGAAGGAGTAAACAGCTAAAACAGAATGTAAGAGGAATGCTTTAGCTTACACTGTTTCTATCAAGCAAATGACCTTTTTTCATCATTATCATAATGGTATGAAGGATTATGTTTAGTTTTAGAACCTTATTCACTCAACAACGTTTTGACCATTATTGTTACTTTTAAAGCTTTTGCAGAAGGAGTAAACAGCTAAAACAGAATGTATGAAGAAGGCTTTAGCTTACACTGTTTCTATCAAGCAAATGACCTTTTTTCATCATTATCATAATGGTATGAAGGATTATGTTTAGTTTTAGAACCTTATTCACTCAACAACGTTTTGACCATTATTGTTACTTTTAAAGCTTTCTCAGAAGGAGTAAACAGCTAAAACAGAATGTAAGAGGAATGCTTTAGCTTACACTGTTTCTATCAAGCAAATGACCTTTTTTCATCATTATCATAATGGTATGAAGGATTATGTTTAGTTTTAGAACCTTATTCACTCAACAACGTTTTGACCATTATTGTTACTTTTAAAGCTTTTTCAGAAGGAGTAAACAGCTAAAACGGACTGTATGAAGAATGCTTTAGCTTACACTGTTTCTATCAAGCAAATGACCTTTTTTCATCATTATCATAATGGTATGAAGGATTATGTTTAGTTTTAGAACCTTATTCACTCAACAACGTTTTGACCAGTATTGTTACTTTTAAAGCTTTCTCAGAAGGAGTAAACAGCTAAAACAGAATGTAAGAGGAATGCTTTAGCTTACACTGTTTCTATCAAGCAAATGACCTTTTTTCATCATTATCATAATGGTATGAAGGATTATGTTTAGTTTTAGAACCTTATTCACTCAACAACGTTTTGACCATTATTGTTACTTTTAAAGCTTTTTCAGAAGGAGTAAACAGCTAAAACGGACTGTATGAAGAATGCTTTAGCTTACACTGTTTCTATCAAGCAAATGACCTTTTTTCATCATTATCATAATGGTATGAAGGATTATGTTTAGTTTTAGAACCTTATTCACTCAACAACGTTTTGACCATTATTGTTACTTTTAAAGCTTTTTCAGAAGGAGTAAACAGCTAAAACGGACTGTATGAAGAATGCTTTAGCTTACACTGTTTCTATCAAGCAAATGACCTTTTTTCATCATTATCATAATGGTATGAAGGATTATGTTTAGTTTTAGAACCTTATTCACTCAACAACGTTTTGACCATTATTGTTACTTTTAAAGCTTTTTCAGAAGGAGTAAACAGCTAAAACGGACTGTATGAAGAATGCTTTAGCTTACACTGTTTCTATCAAGCAAATGACCTTTTTTCATCATTATCATAATGGTATGAAGGATTATGTTTAGTTTTAGAACCTTATTCACTCAACAACGTTTTGACCATTATTGTTACTTTTAAAGCTTTCTCAGAAGGAGTAAACAGCTAAAACAGAATGTAAGAGGAATGCTTTAGCTTACACTGTTTCTATCAAGCAAATGACCTTTTTTCATCATTATCATAATGGTATGAAGGATTATGTTTAGTTTTCGAACCTTATTCACTCAACAACGTTTTGACCATTATTGTTACTTTTAAAGCTTTCTCAGAAGGAGTAAACAGCTAAAACAGAATGTAAGAGGAATGCTTTAGCTTACACTGTTTCTATCAAGCAAATGACCTTTTTTCATCATTATCATAATGGTATGAAGGATTATGTTTAGTTTTAGAACCTTATTCACTCAACAACGTTTTGACCATTATTGTTACTTTTAAAGCTTTTGCAGAAGGAGTAAACAGCTAAAACAGAATGTATGAAGAAGGCTTTAGCTTACACTGTTTCTATCAAGCAAATGACCTTTTTTCATCATTATCATAATGGTATGAAGGATTATGTTTAGTTTTAGAACCTTATTCACTCAACAACGTTTTGACCATTATTGTTACTTTTAAAGCTTTTGCAGAAGGAGTAAACAGCTAAAACAGAATGTATGAAGAAGGCTTTAGCTTACACTGTTTCTATCAAGCAAATGACCTTTTTTCATCATTATCATAATGGTATGAAGGATTATGTTTAGTTTTAGAACCTTATTCACTCAACAACGTTTTGACCATTATTGTTACTTTTAAAGCTTTTGCAGAAGGAGTAAACAGCTAAAACAGAATGTATGAAGAAGGCTTTAGCTTACACTGTTTCTATCAAGCAAATGACCTTTTTTCATCATTATCATAATGGTATGAAGGATTATGTTTAGTTTTAGAACCTTATTCACTCAACAACGTTTTGACCATTATTGTTACTTTTAAAGCTTTCTCAGAAGGAGTAAACAGCTAAAACAGAATGTAAGAGGAATGCTTTAGCTTACACTGTTTCTATCAAGCAAATGACCTTTTTTCATCATTATCATAATGGTATGAAGGATTATGTTTAGTTTTAGAACCTTATTCACTCAACAACGTTTTGACCATTATTGTTACTTTTAAAGCTTTCTCAGAAGGAGTAAACAGCTAAAACAGAATGTAAGAGGAATGCTTTAGCTTACACTGTTTCTATCAAGCAAATGACCTTTTTTCATCATTATCATAATGGTATGAAGGATTATGTTTAGTTTTAGAACCTTATTCACTCAACAACGTTTTGACCATTATTGTTACTTTTAAAGCTTTTTCAGAAGGAGTAAACAGCTAAAACGGACTGTATGAAGAATGCTTTAGCTTACACTGTTTCTATCAAGCAAATGACCTTTTTTCATCATTATCATAATGGTATGAAGGATTATGTTTAGTTTTAGAACCTTATTCACTCAACAACGTTTTGACCATTATTGTTACTTTTAAAGCTTTCTCAGAAGGAGTAAACAGCTAAAACAGAATGTATGAAGAAGGCTTTAGCTTACACTGTTTCTATCAAGCAAATGACCTTTTTTCATCATTATCATAATGGTATGAAGGATTATGTTTAGTTTTAGAACCTTATTCACTCAACAACGTTTTGACCATTATTGTTACTTTTAAAGCTTTCTCAGAAGGAGTAAACAGCTAAAACGGACTGTATGAAGAATGCTTTAGCTTACACTGTTTCTATCAAGCAAATGACCTTTTTTCATCATTATCATAATGGTATGAAGGATTATGTTTAGTTTTAGAACCTTATTCACTCAACACCGTTTTGACCATTATTGTTACTTTTAAAGCTTTCTCAGAAGGAGTAAACAGCTAAAACAGAATGTAAGAGGAATGCTTTAGCTTACACTGTTTCTATCAAGCAAATGACCTTTTTTCATCATTATCATAATGGTATGAAGGATTATGTTTAGTTTTAGAACCTTATTCACTCAACAACGTTTTGACCATTATTGTTACTTTTAAAGCTTTTTCAGAAGGAGTAAACAGCTAAAACGGACTGTATGAAGAATGCTTTAGCTTACACTGTTTCTATCAAGCAAATGACCTTTTTTCATCATTATCATAATGGTATGAAGGATTATGTTTAGTTTTAGAACCTTATTCACTCAACAACGTTTTGACCATTATTGTTACTTTTAAAGCTTTCTCAGAAGGAGTAAACAGCTAAAACAGAATGTAAGAGGAATGCTTTAGCTTACACTGTTTCTATCAAGCAAATGACCTTTTTTCATCATTATCATAATGGTATGAAGGATTATGTTTAGTTTTAGAACCTTATTCACTCAACAACGTTTTGACCATTATTGTTACTTTTAAAGCTTTTGCAGAAGGAGTAAACAGCTAAAACAGAATGTATGAAGAAGGCTTTAGCTTACACTGTTTCTATCAAGCAAATGACCTTTTTTCATCATTATCATAATGGTATGAAGGATTATGTTTAGTTTTAGAACCTTATTCACTCAACAACGTTTTGACCATTATTGTTACTTTTAAAGCTTTTTCAGAAGGAGTAAACAGCTAAAACGGACTGTATGAAGAATGCTTTAGCTTACACTGTTTCTATCAAGCAAATGACCTTTTTTCATCATTATCATAATGGTATGAAGGATTATGTTTAGTTTTAGAACCTTATTCACTCAACAACGTTTTGACCATTATTGTTACTTTTAAAGCTTTCTCAGAAGGAGTAAACAGCTAAAACAGAATGTAAGAGGAATGCTTTAGCTTACACTGTTTCTATCAAGCAAATGACCTTTTTTCATCATTATCATAATGGTATGAAGGATTATGTTTAGTTTTAGAACCTTATTCACTCAACAACGTTTTGACCATTATTGTTACTTTTAAAGCTTTTTCAGAAGGAGTAAACAGCTAAAACGGACTGTATGAAGAATGCTTTAGCTTACACTGTTTCTATCAAGCAAATGACCTTTTTTCATCATTATCATAATGGTATGAAGGATTATGTTTAGTTTTAGAACCTTATTCACTCAACAACGTTTTGACCAGTATTGTTACTTTTAAAGCTTTCTCAGAAGGAGTAAACAGCTAAAACAGAATGTAAGAGGAATGCTTTAGCTTACACTGTTTCTATCAAGCAAATTACCTTTTTTCATCATTATCATAATGGTATGAAGGATTATGTTTAGTTTTAGAACCTTATTCACTCAACAACGTTTTGACCATTATTGTTACTTTTAAAGCTTTTTCAGAAGGAGTAAACAGCTAAAACGGACTGTATGAAGAATGCTTTAGCTTACACTGTTTCTATCAAGCAAATGACCTTTTTTCATCATTATCATAATGGTATGAAGGATTATGTTTAGTTTTAGAACCTTATTCACTCAACAACGTTTTGACCATTATTGTTACTTTTAAAGCTTTCTCAGAAGGAGTAAACAGCTAAAACAGAATGTATGAAGAAGGCTTTAGCTTACACTGTTTCTATCAAGCAAATGACCTTTTTTCATCATTATCATAATGGTATGAAGGATTATGTTTAGTTTTAGAACCTTATTCACTCAACAACGTTTTGACCATTATTGTTACTTTTAAAGCTTTCTCAGAAGGAGTAAACAGCTAAAACAGAATGTAAGAGGAATGCTTTAGCTTACACTGTTTCTATCAAGCAAATGACCTTTTTTCATCATTATCATAATGGTATGAAGGATTATGTTTAGTTTTAGAACCTTATTCACTCAACAACGTTTTGACCATTATTGTTACTTTTAAAGCTTTTTCAGAAGGAGTAAACAGCTAAAACGGACTGTATGAAGAATGCTTTAGCTTACACTGTTTCTATCAAGCAAATGACCTTTTTTCATCATTATCATAATGGTATGAAGGATTATGTTTAGTTTTAGAACCTTATTCACTCAACAACGTTTTGACCATTATTGTTACTTTTAAAGCTTTCTCAGAAGGAGTAAACAGCTAAAACGGACTGTATGAAGAATGCTTTAGCTTACACTGTTTCTATCAAGCAAATGACCTTTTTTCATCATTATCATAATGGTATGAAGGATTATGTTTAGTTTTAGAACCTTATTCACTCAACAACGTTTTGACCATTATTGTTACTTTTAAAGCTTTTGCAGAAGGAGTAAACAGCTAAAACAGAATGTATGAAGAAGGCTTTAGCTTACACTGTTTCTATCAAGCAAATGACCTTTTTTCATCATTATCATAATGGTATGAAGGATTATGTTTAGTTTTAGAACCTTATTCACTCAACAACGTTTTGACCATTATTGTTACTTTTAAAGCTTTCTCAGAAGGAGTAAACAGCTAAAACAGAATGTAAGAGGAATGCTTTAGCTTACACTGTTTCTATCAAGCAAATGACCTTTTTTCATCATTATCATAATGGTATGAAGGATTATGTTTAGTTTTAGAACCTTATTCACTCAACAACGTTTTGACCATTATTGTTACTTTTAAAGCTTTTTCAGAAGGAGTAAACAGCTAAAACGGACTGTATGAAGAATGCTTTAGCTTACACTGTTTCTATCAAGCAAATGACCTTTTTTCATCATTATCATAATGGTATGAAGGATTATGTTTAGTTTTAGAACCTTATTCACTCAACAACGTTTTGACCAGTATTGTTACTTTTAAAGCTTTCTCAGAAGGAGTAAACAGCTAAAACAGAATGTAAGAGGAATGCTTTAGCTTACACTGTTTCTATCAAGCAAATTACCTTTTTTCATCATTATCATAATGGTATGAAGGATTATGTTTAGTTTTAGAACCTTATTCACTCAACAACGTTTTGACCATTATTGTTACTTTTAAAGCTTTTTCAGAAGGAGTAAACAGCTAAAACGGACTGTATGAAGAATGCTTTAGCTTACACTGTTTCTATCAAGCAAATGACCTTTTTTCATCATTATCATAATGGTATGAAGGATTATGTTTAGTTTTAGAACCTTATTCACTCAACAACGTTTTGACCATTATTGTTACTTTTAAAGCTTTCTCAGAAGGAGTAAACAGCTAAAACAGAATGTATGAAGAAGGCTTTAGCTTACACTGTTTCTATCAAGCAAATGACCTTTTTTCATCATTATCATAATGGTATGAAGGATTATGTTTAGTTTTAGAACCTTATTCACTCAACAACGTTTTGACCATTATTGTTACTTTTAAAGCTTTCTCAGAAGGAGTAAACAGCTAAAACAGAATGTAAGAGGAATGCTTTAGCTTACACTGTTTCTATCAAGCAAATGACCTTTTTTCATCATTATCATAATGGTATGAAGGATTATGTTTAGTTTTAGAACCTTATTCACTCAACAACGTTTTGACCATTATTGTTACTTTTAAAGCTTTTTCAGAAGGAGTAAACAGCTAAAACGGACTGTATGAAGAATGCTTTAGCTTACACTGTTTCTATCAAGCAAATGACCTTTTTTCATCATTATCATAATGGTATGAAGGATTATGTTTAGTTTTAGAACCTTATTCACTCAACAACGTTTTGACCATTATTGTTACTTTTAAAGCTTTCTCAGAAGGAGTAAACAGCTAAAACAGAATGTAAGAGGAATGCTTTAGCTTACACTGTTTCTATCAAGCAAATGACCTTTTTTCATCATTATCATAATGGTATGAAGGATTATGTTTAGTTTTAGAACCTTATTCACTCAACAACGTTTTGACCATTATTGTTACTTTTAAAGCTTTCTCAGAAGGAGTAAACAGCTAAAACAGAATGTAAGAGGAATGCTTTAGCTTACACTGTTTCTATCAAGCAAATGACCTTTTTTCATCATTATCATAATGGTATGAAGGATTATGTTTAGTTTTAGAACCTTATTCACTCAACAACGTTTTGACCATTATTGTTACTTTTAAAGCTTTTTCAGAAGGAGTAAACAGCTAAAACGGACTGTATGAAGAATGCTTTAGCTTACACTGTTTCTATCAAGCAAATGACCTTTTTTCATCATTATCATAATGGTATGAAGGATTATGTTTAGTTTTAGAACCTTATTCACTCAACAACGTTTTGACCATTATTGTTACTTTTAAAGCTTTCTCAGAAGGAGTAAACAGCTAAAACAGAATGTATGAAGAAGGCTTTAGCTTACACTGTTTCTATCAAGCAAATGACCTTTTTTCATCATTATCATAATGGTATGAAGGATTATGTTTAGTTTTAGAACCTTATTCACTCAACAACGTTTTGACCATTATTGTTACTTTTAAAGCTTTCTCAGAAGGAGTAAACAGCTAAAACGGACTGTATGAAGAATGCTTTAGCTTACACTGTTTCTATCAAGCAAATGACCTTTTTTCATCATTATCATAATGGTATGAAGGATTATGTTTAGTTTTAGAACCTTATTCACTCAACAACGTTTTGACCATTATTGTTACTTTTAAAGCTTTTTCAGAAGGAGTAAACAGCTAAAACGGACTGTATGAAGAATGCTTTAGCTTACACTGTTTCTATCAAGCAAATGACCTTTTTTCATCATTATCATAATGGTATGAAGGATTATGTTTAGTTTTAGAACCTTATTCACTCAACAACGTTTTGACCATTATTGTTACTTTTAAAGCTTTCTCAGAAGGAGTAAACAGCTAAAACAGAATGTAAGAGGAATGCTTTAGCTTACACTGTTTCTATCAAGCAAATGACCTTTTTTCATCATTATCATAATGGTATGAAGGATTATGTTTAGTTTTAGAACCTTATTCACTCAACAACGTTTTGACCATTATTGTTACTTTTAAAGCTTTTGCAGAAGGAGTAAACAGCTAAAACAGAATGTATGAAGAAGGCTTTAGCTTACACTGTTTCTATCAAGCAAATGACCTTTTTTCATCATTATCATAATGGTATGAAGGATTATGTTTAGTTTTAGAACCTTATTCACTCAACAACGTTTTGACCATTATTGTTACTTTTAAAGCTTTCTCAGAAGGAGTAAACAGCTAAAACAGAATGTAAGAGGAATGCTTTAGCTTACACTGTTTCTATCAAGCAAATGACCTTTTTTCATCATTATCATAATGGTATGAAGGATTATGTTTAGTTTTAGAACCTTATTCACTCAACAACGTTTTGACCATTATTGTTACTTTTAAAGCTTTTTCAGAAGGAGTAAACAGCTAAAACGGACTGTATGAAGAATGCTTTAGCTTACACTGTTTCTATCAAGCAAATGACCTTTTTTCATCATTATCATAATGGTATGAAGGATTATGTTTAGTTTTAGAACCTTATTCACTCAACAACGTTTTGACCAGTATTGTTACTTTTAAAGCTTTCTCAGAAGGAGTAAACAGCTAAAACAGAATGTAAGAGGAATGCTTTAGCTTACACTGTTTCTATCAAGCAAATGACCTTTTTTCATCATTATCATAATGGTATGAAGGATTATGTTTAGTTTTAGAACCTTATTCACTCAACAACGTTTTGACCATTATTGTTACTTTTAAAGCTTTTTCAGAAGGAGTAAACAGCTAAAACGGACTGTATGAAGAATGCTTTAGCTTACACTGTTTCTATCAAGCAAATGACCTTTTTTCATCATTATCATAATGGTATGAAGGATTATGTTTAGTTTTAGAACCTTATTCACTCAACAACGTTTTGACCATTATTGTTACTTTTAAAGCTTTTTCAGAAGGAGTAAACAGCTAAAACGGACTGTATGAAGAATGCTTTAGCTTACACTGTTTCTATCAAGCAAATGACCTTTTTTCATCATTATCATAATGGTATGAAGGATTATGTTTAGTTTTAGAACCTTATTCACTCAACAACGTTTTGACCATTATTGTTACTTTTAAAGCTTTTTCAGAAGGAGTAAACAGCTAAAACGGACTGTATGAAGAATGCTTTAGCTTACACTGTTTCTATCAAGCAAATGACCTTTTTTCATCATTATCATAATGGTATGAAGGATTATGTTTAGTTTTAGAACCTTATTCACTCAACAACGTTTTGACCATTATTGTTACTTTTAAAGCTTTCTCAGAAGGAGTAAACAGCTAAAACAGAATGTAAGAGGAATGCTTTAGCTTACACTGTTTCTATCAAGCAAATGACCTTTTTTCATCATTATCATAATGGTATGAAGGATTATGTTTAGTTTTCGAACCTTATTCACTCAACAACGTTTTGACCATTATTGTTACTTTTAAAGCTTTCTCAGAAGGAGTAAACAGCTAAAACAGAATGTAAGAGGAATGCTTTAGCTTACACTGTTTCTATCAAGCAAATGACCTTTTTTCATCATTATCATAATGGTATGAAGGATTATGTTTAGTTTTAGAACCTTATTCACTCAACAACGTTTTGACCATTATTGTTACTTTTAAAGCTTTTGCAGAAGGAGTAAACAGCTAAAACAGAATGTATGAAGAAGGCTTTAGCTTACACTGTTTCTATCAAGCAAATGACCTTTTTTCATCATTATCATAATGGTATGAAGGATTATGTTTAGTTTTAGAACCTTATTCACTCAACAACGTTTTGACCATTATTGTTACTTTTAAAGCTTTTGCAGAAGGAGTAAACAGCTAAAACAGAATGTATGAAGAAGGCTTTAGCTTACACTGTTTCTATCAAGCAAATGACCTTTTTTCATCATTATCATAATGGTATGAAGGATTATGTTTAGTTTTAGAACCTTATTCACTCAACAACGTTTTGACCATTATTGTTACTTTTAAAGCTTTTGCAGAAGGAGTAAACAGCTAAAACAGAATGTATGAAGAAGGCTTTAGCTTACACTGTTTCTATCAAGCAAATGACCTTTTTTCATCATTATCATAATGGTATGAAGGATTATGTTTAGTTTTAGAACCTTATTCACTCAACAACGTTTTGACCATTATTGTTACTTTTAAAGCTTTCTCAGAAGGAGTAAACAGCTAAAACAGAATGTAAGAGGAATGCTTTAGCTTACACTGTTTCTATCAAGCAAATGACCTTTTTTCATCATTATCATAATGGTATGAAGGATTATGTTTAGTTTTAGAACCTTATTCACTCAACAACGTTTTGACCATTATTGTTACTTTTAAAGCTTTTTCAGAAGGAGTAAACAGCTAAAACGGACTGTATGAAGAATGCTTTAGCTTACACTGTTTCTATCAAGCAAATGACCTTTTTTCATCATTATCATAATGGTATGAAGGATTATGTTTAGTTTTAGAACCTTATTCACTCAACAACGTTTTGACCATTATTGTTACTTTTAAAGCTTTCTCAGAAGGAGTAAACAGCTAAAACAGAATGTATGAAGAAGGCTTTAGCTTACACTGTTTCTATCAAGCAAATGACCTTTTTTCATCATTATCATAATGGTATGAAGGATTATGTTTAGTTTTAGAACCTTATTCACTCAACAACGTTTTGACCATTATTGTTACTTTTAAAGCTTTCTCAGAAGGAGTAAACAGCTAAAACGGACTGTATGAAGAATGCTTTAGCTTACACTGTTTCTATCAAGCAAATGACCTTTTTTCATCATTATCATAATGGTATGAAGGATTATGTTTAGTTTTAGAACCTTATTCACTCAACACCGTTTTGACCATTATTGTTACTTTTAAAGCTTTCTCAGAAGGAGTAAACAGCTAAAACAGAATGTAAGAGGAATGCTTTAGCTTACACTGTTTCTATCAAGCAAATGACCTTTTTTCATCATTATCATAATGGTATGAAGGATTATGT
Organism: Pungitius pungitius; assembly: GCF_949316345.1. Classification (NCBI taxonomy): domain Eukaryota; kingdom Metazoa; phylum Chordata; class Actinopteri; order Perciformes; family Gasterosteidae; genus Pungitius; species Pungitius pungitius. Next base: position 24,053,841 of record NC_084901.1, on the reverse strand, counting down.
TTAGTTTTAGAACCTTATTCACTCAACAACGTTTTGACCATTATTGTTACTTTTAAAGCTTTTTCAGAAGGAGTAAACAGCTAAAACGGACTGTATGAAGAATGCTTTAGCTTACACTGTTTCTATCAAGCAAATGACCTTTTTTCATCATTATCATAATGGTATGAAGGATTATGTTTAGTTTTAGAACCTTATTCACTCAACAACGTTTTGACCATTATTGTTACTTTTAAAGCTTTCTCAGAAGGAGTAAACAGCTAAAACAGAATGTAAGAGGAATGCTTTAGCTTACACTGTTTCTATCAAGCAAATGACCTTTTTTCATCATTATCATAATGGTATGAAGGATTATGTTTAGTTTTAGAACCTTATTCACTCAACAACGTTTTGACCATTATTGTTACTTTTAAAGCTTTTGCAGAAGGAGTAAACAGCTAAAACAGAATGTATGAAGAAGGCTTTAGCTTACACTGTTTCTATCAAGCAAATGACCTTTTTTCATCATTATCATAATGGTATGAAGGATTATGTTTAGTTTTAGAACCTTATTCACTCAACAACGTTTTGACCATTATTGTTACTTTTAAAGCTTTTTCAGAAGGAGTAAACAGCTAAAACGGACTGTATGAAGAATGCTTTAGCTTACACTGTTTCTATCAAGCAAATGACCTTTTTTCATCATTATCATAATGGTATGAAGGATTATGTTTAGTTTTAGAACCTTATTCACTCAACAACGTTTTGACCATTATTGTTACTTTTAAAGCTTTCTCAGAAGGAGTAAACAGCTAAAACAGAATGTAAGAGGAATGCTTTAGCTTACACTGTTTCTATCAAGCAAATGACCTTTTTTCATCATTATCATAATGGTATGAAGGATTATGTTTAGTTTTAGAACCTTATTCACTCAACACCGTTTTGACCATTATTGTTACTTTTAAAGCTTTTTCAGAAGGAGTAAACAGCTAAAACGGACTGTATGAAGAATGCTTTAGCTTACACTGTTTCTATCAAGCAAATGACCTTTTTTCATCATTATCATAATGGTATGAAGGATTATGTTTAGTTTTAGAACCTTATTCACTCAACAACGTTTTGACCATTATTGTTACTTTTAAAGCTTTTTCAGAAGGAGTAAACAGCTAAAACGGACTGTATGAAGAATGCTTTAGCTTACACTGTTTCTATCAAGCAAATGACCTTTTTTCATCATTATCATAATGGTATGAAGGATTATGTTTAGTTTTAGAACCTTATTCACTCAACAACGTTTTGACCATTATTGTTACTTTTAAAGCTTTTTCAGAAGGAGTAAACAGCTAAAACGGACTGTATGAAGAATGCTTTAGCTTACACTGTTTCTATCAAGCAAATGACCTTTTTTCATCATTATCATAATGGTATGAAGGATTATGTTTAGTTTTAGAACCTTATTCACTCAACAACGTTTTGACCATTATTGTTACTTTTAAAGCTTTCTCAGAAGGAGTAAACAGCTAAAACAGAATGTAAGAGGAATGCTTTAGCTTACACTGTTTCTATCAAGCAAATGACCTTTTTTCATCATTATCATAATGGTATGAAGGATTATGTTTAGTTTTCGAACCTTATTCACTCAACAACGTTTTGACCATTATTGTTACTTTTAAAGCTTTCTCAGAAGGAGTAAACAGCTAAAACAGAATGTAAGAGGAATGCTTTAGCTTACACTGTTTCTATCAAGCAAATGACCTTTTTTCATCATTATCATAATGGTATGAAGGATTATGTTTAGTTTTAGAACCTTATTCACTCAACAACGTTTTGACCATTATTGTTACTTTTAAAGCTTTTGCAGAAGGAGTAAACAGCTAAAACAGAATGTATGAAGAAGGCTTTAGCTTACACTGTTTCTATCAAGCAAATGACCTTTTTTCATCATTATCATAATGGTATGAAGGATTATGTTTAGTTTTAGAACCTTATTCACTCAACAACGTTTTGACCATTATTGTTACTTTTAAAGCTTTTGCAGAAGGAGTAAACAGCTAAAACAGAATGTATGAAGAAGGCTTTAGCTTACACTGTTTCTATCAAGCAAATGACCTTTTTTCATCATTATCATAATGGTATGAAGGATTATGTTTAGTTTTAGAACCTTATTCACTCAACAACGTTTTGACCATTATTGTTACTTTTAAAGCTTTTGCAGAAGGAGTAAACAGCTAAAACAGAATGTATGAAGAAGGCTTTAGCTTACACTGTTTCTATCAAGCAAATGACCTTTTTTCATCATTATCATAATGGTATGAAGGATTATGTTTAGTTTTAGAACCTTATTCACTCAACAACGTTTTGACCATTATTGTTACTTTTAAAGCTTTCTCAGAAGGAGTAAACAGCTAAAACAGAATGTAAGAGGAATGCTTTAGCTTACACTGTTTCTATCAAGCAAATGACCTTTTTTCATCATTATCATAATGGTATGAAGGATTATGTTTAGTTTTAGAACCTTATTCACTCAACAACGTTTTGACCATTATTGTTACTTTTAAAGCTTTTTCAGAAGGAGTAAACAGCTAAAACGGACTGTATGAAGAATGCTTTAGCTTACACTGTTTCTATCAAGCAAATGACCTTTTTTCATCATTATCATAATGGTATGAAGGATTATGTTTAGTTTTAGAACCTTATTCACTCAACAACGTTTTGACCATTATTGTTACTTTTAAAGCTTTCTCAGAAGGAGTAAACAGCTAAAACAGAATGTATGAAGAAGGCTTTAGCTTACACTGTTTCTATCAAGCAAATGACCTTTTTTCATCATTATCATAATGGTATGAAGGATTATGTTTAGTTTTAGAACCTTATTCACTCAACAACGTTTTGACCATTATTGTTACTTTTAAAGCTTTCTCAGAAGGAGTAAACAGCTAAAACGGACTGTATGAAGAATGCTTTAGCTTACACTGTTTCTATCAAGCAAATGACCTTTTTTCATCATTATCATAATGGTATGAAGGATTATGTTTAGTTTTAGAACCTTATTCACTCAACACCGTTTTGACCATTATTGTTACTTTTAAAGCTTTCTCAGAAGGAGTAAACAGCTAAAACAGAATGTAAGAGGAATGCTTTAGCTTACACTGTTTCTATCAAGCAAATGACCTTTTTTCATCATTATCATAATGGTATGAAGGATTATGTTTAGTTTTAGAACCTTATTCACTCAACAACGTTTTGACCATTATTGTTACTTTTAAAGCTTTTTCAGAAGGAGTAAACAGCTAAAACGGACTGTATGAAGAATGCTTTAGCTTACACTGTTTCTATCAAGCAAATGACCTTTTTTCATCATTATCATAATGGTATGAAGGATTATGTTTAGTTTTAGAACCTTATTCACTCAACAACGTTTTGACCATTATTGTTACTTTTAAAGCTTTCTCAGAAGGAGTAAACAGCTAAAACAGAATGTAAGAGGAATGCTTTAGCTTACACTGTTTCTATCAAGCAAATGACCTTTTTTCATCATTATCATAATGGTATGAAGGATTATGTTTAGTTTTAGAACCTTATTCACTCAACAACGTTTTGACCATTATTGTTACTTTTAAAGCTTTTGCAGAAGGAGTAAACAGCTAAAACAGAATGTATGAAGAAGGCTTTAGCTTACACTGTTTCTATCAAGCAAATGACCTTTTTTCATCATTATCATAATGGTATGAAGGATTATGTTTAGTTTTAGAACCTTATTCACTCAACAACGTTTTGACCATTATTGTTACTTTTAAAGCTTTTTCAGAAGGAGTAAACAGCTAAAACGGACTGTATGAAGAATGCTTTAGCTTACACTGTTTCTATCAAGCAAATGACCTTTTTTCATCATTATCATAATGGTATGAAGGATTATGTTTAGTTTTAGAACCTTATTCACTCAACAACGTTTTGACCATTATTGTTACTTTTAAAGCTTTCTCAGAAGGAGTAAACAGCTAAAACAGAATGTAAGAGGAATGCTTTAGCTTACACTGTTTCTATCAAGCAAATGACCTTTTTTCATCATTATCATAATGGTATGAAGGATTATGTTTAGTTTTAGAACCTTATTCACTCAACACCGTTTTGACCATTATTGTTACTTTTAAAGCTTTCTCAGAAGGAGTAAACAGCTAAAACAGAATGTAAGAGGAATGCTTTAGCTTACACTGTTTCTATCAAGCAAATGACCTTTTTTCATCATTATCATAATGGTATGAAGGATTATGTTTAGTTTTAGAACCTTATTCACTCAACAACGTTTTGACCATTATTGTTACTTTTAAAGCTTTTTCAGAAGGAGTAAACAGCTAAAACGGACTGTATGAAGAATGCTTTAGCTTACACTGTTTCTATCAAGCAAATGACCTTTTTTCATCATTATCATAATGGTATGAAGGATTATGTTTAGTTTTAGAACCTTATTCACTCAACAACGTTTTGACCATTATTGTTACTTTTAAAGCTTTCTCAGAAGGAGTAAACAGCTAAAACGGACTGTATGAAGAATGCTTTAGCTTACACTGTTTCTATCAAGCAAATGACCTTTTTTCATCATTATCATAATGGTATGAAGGATTATGTTTAGTTTTAGAACCTTATTCACTCAACAACGTTTTGACCATTATTGTTACTTTTAAAGCTTTTGCAGAAGGAGTAAACAGCTAAAACAGAATGTATGAAGAAGGCTTTAGCTTACACTGTTTCTATCAAGCAAATGACCTTTTTTCATCATTATCATAATGGTATGAAGGATTATGTTTAGTTTTAGAACCTTATTCACTCAACAACGTTTTGACCATTATTGTTACTTTTAAAGCTTTCTCAGAAGGAGTAAACAGCTAAAACAGAATGTAAGAGGAATGCTTTAGCTTACACTGTTTCTATCAAGCAAATGACCTTTTTTCATCATTATCATAATGGTATGAAGGATTATGTTTAGTTTTAGAACCTTATTCACTCAACAACGTTTTGACCATTATTGTTACTTTTAAAGCTTTTTCAGAAGGAGTAAACAGCTAAAACGGACTGTATGAAGAATGCTTTAGCTTACACTGTTTCTATCAAGCAAATGACCTTTTTTCATCATTATCATAATGGTATGAAGGATTATGTTTAGTTTTAGAACCTTATTCACTCAACAACGTTTTGACCAGTATTGTTACTTTTAAAGCTTTCTCAGAAGGAGTAAACAGCTAAAACAGAATGTAAGAGGAATGCTTTAGCTTACACTGTTTCTATCAAGCAAATTACCTTTTTTCATCATTATCATAATGGTATGAAGGATTATGTTTAGTTTTAGAACCTTATTCACTCAACAACGTTTTGACCATTATTGTTACTTTTAAAGCTTTTTCAGAAGGAGTAAACAGCTAAAACGGACTGTATGAAGAATGCTTTAGCTTACACTGTTTCTATCAAGCAAATGACCTTTTTTCATCATTATCATAATGGTATGAAGGATTATGTTTAGTTTTAGAACCTTATTCACTCAACAACGTTTTGACCATTATTGTTACTTTTAAAGCTTTCTCAGAAGGAGTAAACAGCTAAAACAGAATGTATGAAGAAGGCTTTAGCTTACACTGTTTCTATCAAGCAAATGACCTTTTTTCATCATTATCATAATGGTATGAAGGATTATGTTTAGTTTTAGAACCTTATTCACTCAACAACGTTTTGACCATTATTGTTACTTTTAAAGCTTTCTCAGAAGGAGTAAACAGCTAAAACAGAATGTAAGAGGAATGCTTTAGCTTACACTGTTTCTATCAAGCAAATGACCTTTTTTCATCATTATCATAATGGTATGAAGGATTATGTTTAGTTTTAGAACCTTATTCACTCAACAACGTTTTGACCATTATTGTTACTTTTAAAGCTTTTTCAGAAGGAGTAAACAGCTAAAACGGACTGTATGAAGAATGCTTTAGCTTACACTGTTTCTATCAAGCAAATGACCTTTTTTCATCATTATCATAATGGTATGAAGGATTATGTTTAGTTTTAGAACCTTATTCACTCAACAACGTTTTGACCATTATTGTTACTTTTAAAGCTTTCTCAGAAGGAGTAAACAGCTAAAACAGAATGTAAGAGGAATGCTTTAGCTTACACTGTTTCTATCAAGCAAATGACCTTTTTTCATCATTATCATAATGGTATGAAGGATTATGTTTAGTTTTAGAACCTTATTCACTCAACAACGTTTTGACCATCATTGTTACTTTTAAAGCTTTCTCAGAAGGAGTAAACAGCTAAAACAGAATGTAAGAGGAATGCTTTAGCTTACACTGTTTCTATCAAGCAAATGACCTTTTTTCATCATTATCATAATGGTATGAAGGATTATGTTTAGTTTTAGAACCTTATTCACTCAACAACGTTTTGACCATTATTGTTACTTTTAAAGCTTTTTCAGAAGGAGTAAACAGCTAAAACGGACTGTATGAAGAATGCTTTAGCTTACACTGTTTCTATCAAGCAAATGACCTTTTTTCATCATTATCATAATGGTATGAAGGATTATGTTTAGTTTTAGAACCTTATTCACTCAACAACGTTTTGACCATTATTGTTACTTTTAAAGCTTTCTCAGAAGGAGTAAACAGCTAAAACAGAATGTATGAAGAAGGCTTTAGCTTACACTGTTTCTATCAAGCAAATGACCTTTTTTCATCATTATCATAATGGTATGAAGGATTATGTTTAGTTTTAGAACCTTATTCACTCAACAACGTTTTGACCATTATTGTTACTTTTAAAGCTTTCTCAGAAGGAGTAAACAGCTAAAACGGACTGTATGAAGAATGCTTTAGCTTACACTGTTTCTATCAAGCAAATGACCTTTTTTCATCATTATCATAATGGTATGAAGGATTATGTTTAGTTTTAGAACCTTATTCACTCAACACCGTTTTGACCATTATTGTTACTTTTAAAGCTTTCTCAGAAGGAGTAAACAGCTAAAACAGAATGTAAGAGGAATGCTTTAGCTTACACTGTTTCTATCAAGCAAATGACCTTTTTTCATCATTATCATAATGGTATGAAGGATTATGTTTAGTTTTAGAACCTTATTCACTCAACAACGTTTTGACCATTATTGTTACTTTTAAAGCTTTTTCAGAAGGAGTAAACAGCTAAAACGGACTGTATGAAGAATGCTTTAGCTTACACTGTTTCTATCAAGCAAATGACCTTTTTTCATCATTATCATAATGGTATGAAGGATTATGTTTAGTTTTAGAACCTTATTCACTCAACAACGTTTTGACCATTATTGTTACTTTTAAAGCTTTCTCAGAAGGAGTAAACAGCTAAAACAGAATGTAAGAGGAATGCTTTAGCTTACACTGTTTCTATCAAGCAAATGACCTTTTTTCATCATTATCATAATGGTATGAAGGATTATGTTTAGTTTTAGAACCTTATTCACTCAACAACGTTTTGACCATTATTGTTACTTTTAAAGCTTTTGCAGAAGGAGTAAACAGCTAAAACAGAATGTATGAAGAAGGCTTTAGCTTACACTGTTTCTATCAAGCAAATGACCTTTTTTCATCATTATCATAATGGTATGAAGGATTATGTTTAGTTTTAGAACCTTATTCACTCAACAACGTTTTGACCATTATTGTTACTTTTAAAGCTTTCTCAGAAGGAGTAAACAGCTAAAACAGAATGTAAGAGGAATGCTTTAGCTTACACTGTTTCTATCAAGCAAATGACCTTTTTTCATCATTATCATAATGGTATGAAGGATTATGTTTAGTTTTAGAACCTTATTCACTCAACAACGTTTTGACCATTATTGTTACTTTTAAAGCTTTTTCAGAAGGAGTAAACAGCTAAAACGGACTGTATGAAGAATGCTTTAGCTTACACTGTTTCTATCAAGCAAATGACCTTTTTTCATCATTATCATAATGGTATGAAGGATTATGTTTAGTTTTAGAACCTTATTCACTCAACAACGTTTTGACCAGTATTGTTACTTTTAAAGCTTTCTCAGAAGGAGTAAACAGCTAAAACAGAATGTAAGAGGAATGCTTTAGCTTACACTGTTTCTATCAAGCAAATGACCTTTTTTCATCATTATCATAATGGTATGAAGGATTATGTTTAGTTTTAGAACCTTATTCACTCAACAACGTTTTGACCATTATTGTTACTTTTAAAGCTTTTTCAGAAGGAGTAAACAGCTAAAACGGACTGTATGAAGAATGCTTTAGCTTACACTGTTTCTATCAAGCAAATGACCTTTTTTCATCATTATCATAATGGTATGAAGGATTATGTTTAGTTTTAGAACCTTATTCACTCAACAACGTTTTGACCATTATTGTTACTTTTAAAGCTTTTTCAGAAGGAGTAAACAGCTAAAACGGACTGTATGAAGAATGCTTTAGCTTACACTGTTTCTATCAAGCAAATGACCTTTTTTCATCATTATCATAATGGTATGAAGGATTATGTTTAGTTTTAGAACCTTATTCACTCAACAACGTTTTGACCATTATTGTTACTTTTAAAGCTTTTTCAGAAGGAGTAAACAGCTAAAACGGACTGTATGAAGAATGCTTTAGCTTACACTGTTTCTATCAAGCAAATGACCTTTTTTCATCATTATCATAATGGTATGAAGGATTATGTTTAGTTTTAGAACCTTATTCACTCAACAACGTTTTGACCATTATTGTTACTTTTAAAGCTTTCTCAGAAGGAGTAAACAGCTAAAACAGAATGTAAGAGGAATGCTTTAGCTTACACTGTTTCTATCAAGCAAATGACCTTTTTTCATCATTATCATAATGGTATGAAGGATTATGTTTAGTTTTCGAACCTTATTCACTCAACAACGTTTTGACCATTATTGTTACTTTTAAAGCTTTCTCAGAAGGAGTAAACAGCTAAAACAGAATGTAAGAGGAATGCTTTAGCTTACACTGTTTCTATCAAGCAAATGACCTTTTTTCATCATTATCATAATGGTATGAAGGATTATGTTTAGTTTTAGAACCTTATTCACTCAACAACGTTTTGACCATTATTGTTACTTTTAAAGCTTTTGCAGAAGGAGTAAACAGCTAAAACAGAATGTATGAAGAAGGCTTTAGCTTACACTGTTTCTATCAAGCAAATGACCTTTTTTCATCATTATCATAATGGTATGAAGGATTATGTTTAGTTTTAGAACCTTATTCACTCAACAACGTTTTGACCATTATTGTTACTTTTAAAGCTTTTGCAGAAGGAGTAAACAGCTAAAACAGAATGTATGAAGAAGGCTTTAGCTTACACTGTTTCTATCAAGCAAATGACCTTTTTTCATCATTATCATAATGGTATGAAGGATTATGTTTAGTTTTAGAACCTTATTCACTCAACAACGTTTTGACCATTATTGTTACTTTTAAAGCTTTTGCAGAAGGAGTAAACAGCTAAAACAGAATGTATGAAGAAGGCTTTAGCTTACACTGTTTCTATCAAGCAAATGACCTTTTTTCATCATTATCATAATGGTATGAAGGATTATGTTTAGTTTTAGAACCTTATTCACTCAACAACGTTTTGACCATTATTGTTACTTTTAAAGCTTTCTCAGAAGGAGTAAACAGCTAAAACAGAATGTAAGAGGAATGCTTTAGCTTACACTGTTTCTATCAAGCAAATGACCTTTTTTCATCATTATCATAATGGTATGAAGGATTATGTTTAGTTTTAGAACCTTATTCACTCAACAACGTTTTGACCATTATTGTTACTTTTAAAGCTTTTTCAGAAGGAGTAAACAGCTAAAACGGACTGTATGAAGAATGCTTTAGCTTACACTGTTTCTATCAAGCAAATGACCTTTTTTCATCATTATCATAATGGTATGAAGGATTATGTTTAGTTTTAGAACCTTATTCACTCAACAACGTTTTGACCATTATTGTTACTTTTAAAGCTTTCTCAGAAGGAGTAAACAGCTAAAACAGAATGTATGAAGAAGGCTTTAGCTTACACTGTTTCTATCAAGCAAATGACCTTTTTTCATCATTATCATAATGGTATGAAGGATTATGTTTAGTTTTAGAACCTTATTCACTCAACAACGTTTTGACCATTATTGTTACTTTTAAAGCTTTCTCAGAAGGAGTAAACAGCTAAAACGGACTGTATGAAGAATGCTTTAGCTTACACTGTTTCTATCAAGCAAATGACCTTTTTTCATCATTATCATAATGGTATGAAGGATTATGTTTAGTTTTAGAACCTTATTCACTCAACACCGTTTTGACCATTATTGTTACTTTTAAAGCTTTCTCAGAAGGAGTAAACAGCTAAAACAGAATGTAAGAGGAATGCTTTAGCTTACACTGTTTCTATCAAGCAAATGACCTTTTTTCATCATTATCATAATGGTATGAAGGATTATGTTTAGTTTTAGAACCTTATTCACTCAACAACGTTTTGACCATTATTGTTACTTTTAAAGCTTTTTCAGAAGGAGTAAACAGCTAAAACGGACTGTATGAAGAATGCTTTAGCTTACACTGTTTCTATCAAGCAAATGACCTTTTTTCATCATTATCATAATGGTATGAAGGATTATGTTTAGTTTTAGAACCTTATTCACTCAACAACGTTTTGACCATTATTGTTACTTTTAAAGCTTTCTCAGAAGGAGTAAACAGCTAAAACAGAATGTAAGAGGAATGCTTTAGCTTACACTGTTTCTATCAAGCAAATGACCTTTTTTCATCATTATCATAATGGTATGAAGGATTATGTTTAGTTTTAGAACCTTATTCACTCAACAACGTTTTGACCATTATTGTTACTTTTAAAGCTTTTGCAGAAGGAGTAAACAGCTAAAACAGAATGTATGAAGAAGGCTTTAGCTTACACTGTTTCTATCAAGCAAATGACCTTTTTTCATCATTATCATAATGGTATGAAGGATTATGTTTAGTTTTAGAACCTTATTCACTCAACAACGTTTTGACCATTATTGTTACTTTTAAAGCTTTTTCAGAAGGAGTAAACAGCTAAAACGGACTGTATGAAGAATGCTTTAGCTTACACTGTTTCTATCAAGCAAATGACCTTTTTTCATCATTATCATAATGGTATGAAGGATTATGTTTAGTTTTAGAACCTTATTCACTCAACACCGTTTTGACCATTATTGTTACTTTTAAAGCTTTCTCAGAAGGAGTAAACAGCTAAAACAGAATGTAAGAGGAATGCTTTAGCTTACACTGTTTCTATCAAGCAAATGACCTTTTTTCATCATTATCATAATGGTATGAAGGATTATGTTTAGTTTTAGAACCTTATTCACTCAACAACGTTTTGACCATTATTGTTACTTTTAAAGCTTTTTCAGAAGGAGTAAACAGCTAAAACGGACTGTATGAAGAATGCTTTAGCTTACACTGTTTCTATCAAGCAAATGACCTTTTTTCATCATTATCATAATGGTATGAAGGATTATGTTTAGTTTTAGAACCTTATTCACTCAACAACGTTTTGACCATTATTGTTACTTTTAAAGCTTTCTCAGAAGGAGTAAACAGCTAAAACAGAATGTAAGAGGAATGCTTTAGCTTACACTGTTTCTATCAAGCAAATGACCTTTTTTCATCATTATCATAATGGTATGAAGGATTATGTTTAGTTTTAGAACCTTATTCACTCAACAACGTTTTGACCATTATTGTTACTTTTAAAGCTTTTGCAGAAGGAGTAAACAGCTAAAACAGAATGTATGAAGAAGGCTTTAGCTTAAACTGTTTCTATCAAGCAAATGACCTTTTTTCATCATTATCATAATGGTATGAAGGATTATGTTTAGTTTTAGAACCTTATTCACTCAACAACGTTTTGACCATTATTGTTACTTTTAAAGCTTTCTCAGAAGGAGTAAACAGCTAAAACAGAATGTAAGAGGAATGCTTTAGCTTACACTGTTTCTATCAAGCAAATGACCTTTTTTCATCATTATCATAATGGTATGAAGGATTATGTTTAGTTTTAGAACCTTATTCACTCAACAACGTTTTGACCATTATTGTTACTTTTAAAGCTTTTGCAGAAGGAGTAAACAGCTAAAACAGAATGTATGAAGAAGGCTTTAGCTTACACTGTTTCTATCAAGCAAATGACCTTTTTTCATCATTATCATAATGGTATGAAGGATTATGTTTAGTTTTAGAACCTTATTCACTCAACAACGTTTTGACCATTATTGTTACTTTTAAAGCTTTCTCAGAAGGAGTAAACAGCTAAAACAGAATGTAAGAGGAATGCTTTAGCTTACACTGTTTCTATCAAGCAAATGACCTTTTTTCATCATTATCATAATGGTATGAAGGATTATGTTTAGTTTTAGAACCTTATTCACTCAACAACGTTTTGACCATTATTGTTACTTTTAAAGCTTTTTCAGAAGGAGTAAACAGCTAAAACGGACTGTATGAAGAATGCTTTAGCTTACACTGTTTCTATCAAGCAAATGACCTTTTTTCATCATTATCATAATGGTATGAAGGATTATGTTTAGTTTTAGAACCTTATTCACTCAACAACGTTTTGACCATTATTGTTACTTTTAAAGCTTTCTCAGAAGGAGTAAACAGCTAAAACAGAATGTATGAAGAAGGCTTTAGCTTACACTGTTTCTATCAAGCAAATGACCTTTTTTCATCATTATCATAATGGTATGAAGGATTATGTTTAGTTTTAGAACCTTATTCACTCAACAACGTTTTGACCATTATTGTTACTTTTAAAGCTTTCTCAGAAGGAGTAAACAGCTAAAACGGACTGTATGAAGAATGCTTTAGCTTACACTGTTTCTATCAAGCAAATGACCTTTTTTCATCATTATCATAATGGTATGAAGGATTATGTTTAGTTTTAGAACCTTATTCACTCAACACCGTTTTGACCATTATTGTTACTTTTAAAGCTTTCTCAGAAGGAGTAAACAGCTAAAACAGAATGTAAGAGGAATGCTTTAGCTTACACTGTTTCTATCAAGCAAATGACCTTTTTTCATCATTATCATAATGGTATGAAGGATTATGTTTAGTTTTAGAACCTTATTCACTCAACAACGTTTTGACCATTATTGTTACTTTTAAAGCTTTTTCAGAAGGAGTAAACAGCTAAAACGGACTGTATGAAGAATGCTTTAGCTTACACTGTTTCTATCAAGCAAATGACCTTTTTTCATCATTATCATAATGGTATGAAGGATTATGTTTAGTTTTAGAACCTTATTCACTCAACAACGTTTTGACCATTATTGTTACTTTTAAAGCTTTCTCAGAAGGAGTAAACAGCTAAAACAGAATGTAAGAGGAATGCTTTAGCTTACACTGTTTCTATCAAGCAAATGACCTTTTTTCATCATTATCATAATGGTATGAAGGATTATGTTTAGTTTTAGAACCTTATTCACTCAACAACGTTTTGACCATTATTGTTACTTTTAAAGCTTTTGCAGAAGGAGTAAACAGCTAAAACAGAATGTATGAAGAAGGCTTTAGCTTACACTGTTTCTATCAAGCAAATGACCTTTTTTCATCATTATCATAATGGTATGAAGGATTATGTTTAGTTTTAGAACCTTATTCACTCAACAACGTTTTGACCATTATTGTTACTTTTAAAGCTTTTTCAGAAGGAGTAAACAGCTAAAACGGACTGTATGAAGAATGCTTTAGCTTACACTGTTTCTATCAAGCAAATGACCTTTTTTCATCATTATCATAATGGTATGAAGGATTATGTTTAGTTTTAGAACCTTATTCACTCAACAACGTTTTGACCATTATTGTTACTTTTAAAGCTTTCTCAGAAGGAGTAAACAGCTAAAACAGAATGTAAGAGGAATGCTTTAGCTTACACTGTTTCTATCAAGCAAATGACCTTTTTTCATCATTATCATAATGGTATGAAGGATTATGTTTAGTTTTAGAACCTTATTCACTCAACACCGTTTTGACCATTATTGTTACTTTTAAAGCTTTCTCAGAAGGAGTAAACAGCTAAAACAGAATGTAAGAGGAATGCTTTAGCTTACACTGTTTCTATCAAGCAAATGACCTTTTTTCATCATTATCATAATGGTATGAAGGATTATGTTTAGTTTTAGAACCTTATTCACTCAACAACGTTTTGACCATTATTGTTACTTTTAAAGCTTTTTCAGAAGGAGTAAACAGCTAAAACGGACTGTATGAAGAATGCTTTAGCTTACACTGTTTCTATCAAGCAAATGACCTTTTTTCATCATTATCATAATGGTATGAAGGATTATGTTTAGTTTTAGAACCTTATTCACTCAACAACGTTTTGACCATTATTGTTACTTTTAAAGCTTTCTCAGAAGGAGTAAACAGCTAAAACAGAATGTAAGAGGAATGCTTTAGCTTACACTGTTTCTATCAAGCAAATGACCTTTTTTCATCATTATCATAATGGTATGAAGGATTATGTTTAGTTTTAGAACCTTATTCACTCAACAACGTTTTGACCATTATTGTTACTTTTAAAGCTTTTGCAGAAGGAGTAAACAGCTAAAACAGAATGTATGAAGAAGGCTTTAGCTTAAACTGTTTCTATCAAGCAAATGACCTTTTTTCATCATTATCATAATGGTATGAAGGATTATGTTTAGTTTTAGAACCTTATTCACTCAACAACGTTTTGACCATTATTGTTACTTTTAAAGCTTTCTCAGAAGGAGTAAACAGCTAAAACAGAATGTAAGAGGAATGCTTTAGCTTACACTGTTTCTATCAAGCAAATGACCTTTTTTCATCATTATCATAATGGTATGAAGGATTATGTTTAGTTTTAGAACCTTATTCACTCAACAACGTTTTGACCATTATTGTTACTTTTAAAGCTTTTTCAGAAGGAGTAAACAGCTAAAACGGACTGTATGAAGAATGCTTTAGCTTACACTGTTTCTATCAAGCAAATGACCTTTTTTCATCATTATCATAATGGTATGAAGGATTATGTTTAGTTTTAGAACCTTATTCACTCAACAACGTTTTGACCAGTATTGTTACTTTTAAAGCTTTCTCAGAAGGAGTAAACAGCTAAAACAGAATGTAAGAGGAATGCTTTAGCTTACACTGTTTCTATCAAGCAAATGACCTTTTTTCATCATTATCATAATGGTATGAAGGATTATGTTTAGTTTTAGAACCTTATTCACTCAACAACGTTTTGACCATTATTGTTACTTTTAAAGCTTTTTCAGAAGGAGTAAACAGCTAAAACGGACTGTATGAAGAATGCTTTAGCTTACACTGTTTCTATCAAGCAAATGACCTTTTTTCATCATTATCATAATGGTATGAAGGATTATGTTTAGTTTTAGAACCTTATTCACTCAACAACGTTTTGACCATTATTGTTACTTTTAAAGCTTTTTCAGAAGGAGTAAACAGCTAAAACGGACTGTATGAAGAATGCTTTAGCTTACACTGTTTCTATCAAGCAAATGACCTTTTTTCATCATTATCATAATGGTATGAAGGATTATGTTTAGTTTTAGAACCTTATTCACTCAACAACGTTTTGACCATTATTGTTACTTTTAAAGCTTTCTCAGAAGGAGTAAACAGCTAAAAAAGAATGTAAGAGGAATGCTTTAGCTTACACTGTTTCTATCAAGCAAATGACCTTTTTTCATCATTATCATAATGGTATGAAGGATTATGTTTAGTTTTAGAACCTTATTCACTCAACAACGTTTTGACCATTATTGTTACTTTTAAAGCTTTCTCAGAAGGAGTAAACAGCTAAAACAGAATGTAAGAGGAATGCTTTAGCTTACACTGTTTCTATCAAGCAAATGACCTTTTTTCATCATTATCATAATGGTATGAAGGATTATGTTTAGTTTTCGAACCTTATTCACTCAACAACGTTTTGACCATTATTGTTACTTTTAAAGCTTTCTCAGAAGGAGTAAACAGCTAAAACAGAATGTAAGAGGAATGCTTTAGCTTACACTGTTTCTATCAAGCAAATGACCTTTTTTCATCATTATCATAATGGTATGAAGGATTATGTTTAGTTTTAGAACCTTATTCACTCAACAACGTTTTGACCATTATTGTTACTTTTAAAGCTTTTGCAGAAGGAGTAAACAGCTAAAACAGAATGTATGAAGAAGGCTTTAGCTTACACTGTTTCTATCAAGCAAATGACCTTTTTTCATCATTATCATAATGGTATGAAGGATTATGTTTAGTTTTAGAACCTTATTCACTCAACAACGTTTTGACCATTATTGTTACTTTTAAAGCTTTTGCAGAAGGAGTAAACAGCTAAAACAGAATGTATGAAGAAGGCTTTAGCTTACACTGTTTCTATCAAGCAAATGACCTTTTTTCATCATTATCATAATGGTATGAAGGATTATGTTTAGTTTTAGAACCTTATTCACTCAACAACGTTTTGACCATTATTGTTACTTTTAAAGCTTTCTCAGAAGGAGTAAACAGCTAAAACAGAATGTAAGAGGAATGCTTTAGCTTACACTGTTTCTATCAAGCAAATGACCTTTTTTCATCATTATCATAATGGTATGAAGGATTATGTTTAGTTTTAGAACCTTATTCACTCAACAACGTTTTGACCATTATTGTTACTTTTAAAGCTTTTTCAGAAGGAGTAAACAGCTAAAACGGACTGTATGAAGAATGCTTTAGCTTACACTGTTTCTATCAAGCAAATGACCTTTTTTCATCATTATCATAATGGTATGAAGGATTATGTTTAGTTTTAGAACCTTATTCACTCAACAACGTTTTGACCATTATTGTTACTTTTAAAGCTTTTTCAGAAGGAGTAAACAGCTAAAACGGACTGTATGAAGAATGCTTTAGCTTACACTGTTTCTATCAAGCAAATGACCTTTTTTCATCATTATCATAATGGTATGAAGGATTATGTTTAGTTTTAGAACCTTATTCACTCAACAACGTTTTGACCAGTATTGTTACTTTTAAAGCTTTCTCAGAAGGAGTAAACAGCTAAAACAGAATATAAGAGGAATGCTTTAGCTTACACTGTTTCTATCAAGCAAATGACCTTTTTTCATCATTATCATAATGGTATGAAGGATTATGTTTAGTTTTAGAACCTTATTCACTCAACAACGTTTTGACCATTATTGTTACTTTTAAAGCTTTCTCAGAAGGAGTAAACAGCTAAAACAGAATGTAAGAGGAATGCTTTAGCTTACACTGTTTCTATCAAGCAAATGACCTTTTTTCATCATTATCATAATGGTATGAAGGATTATGTTTAGTTTTAGAACCTTATTCACTCAACAACGTTTTGACCATTATTGTTACTTTTAAAGCTTTCTCAGAAGGAGTAAACAGCTAAAACAGAATGTAAGAGGAATGCTTTAGCTTACACTGTTTCTATCAAGCAAATGACCTTTTTTCATCATTATCATAATGGTATGAAGGATTATGTTTAGTTTTAGAACCTTATTCACTCAACAACGTTTTGACCATTATTGTTACTTTTAAAGCTTTTTCAGAAGGAGTAAACAGCTAAAACGGACTGTATGAAGAATGCTTTAGCTTACACTGTTTCTATCAAGCAAATGACCTTTTTTCATCATTATCATAATGGTATGAAGGATTATGTTTAGTTTTAGAACCTTATTCACTCAACAACGTTTTGACCAGTATTGTTACTTTTAAAGCTTTCTCAGAAGGAGTAAACAGCTAAAACAGAATGTAAGAGGAATGCTTTAGCTTACACTGTTTCTATCAAGCAAATGACCTTTTTTCATCATTATCATAATGGTATGAAGGATTATGTTTAGTTTTAGAACCTTATTCACTCAACAACGTTTTGACCATTATTGTTACTTTTAAAGCTTTCTCAGAAGGAGTAAACAGCTAAAACAGAATGTAAGAGGAATGCTTTAGCTTACACTGTTTCTATCAAGCAAATGACCTTTTTTCATCATTATCATAATGGTATGAAGGATTATGTTTAGTTTTAGAACCTTATTCACTCAACAACGTTTTGACCATTATTGTTACTTTTAAAGCTTTTTCAGAAGGAGTAAACAGCTAAAACGGACTGTATGAAGAATGCTTTAGCTTACACTGTTTCTATCAAGCAAATGACCTTTTTTCATCATTATCATAATGGTATGAAGGATTATGTTTAGTTTTAGAACCTTATTCACTCAACAACGTTTTGACCATTATTGTTACTTTTAAAGCTTTTTCAGAAGGAGTAAACAGCTAAAACGGACTGTATGAAGAATGCTTTAGCTTACACTGTTTCTATCAAGCAAATGACCTTTTTTCATCATTATCATAATGGTATGAAGGATTATGTTTAGTTTTAGAACCTTATTCACTCAACAACGTTTTGACCATTATTGTTACTTTTAAAGCTTTCTCAGAAGGAGTAAACAGCTAAAACAGAATGTAAGAGGAATGCTTTAGCTTACACTGTTTCTATCAAGCAAATGACCTTTTTTCATCATTATCATAATGGTATGAAGGATTATGTTTAGTTTTCGAACCTTATTCACTCAACAACGTTTTGACCATTATTGTTACTTTTAAAGCTTTCTCAGAAGGAGTAAACAGCTAAAACAGAATGTAAGAGGAATGCTTTAGCTTACACTGTTTCTATCAAGCAAATGACCTTTTTTCATCATTATCATAATGGTATGAAGGATTATGTTTAGTTTTAGAACCTTATTCACTCAACAACGTTTTGACCATTATTGTTACTTTTAAAGCTTTTGCAGAAGGAGTAAACAGCTAAAACAGAATGTATGAAGAAGGCTTTAGCTTACACTGTTTCTATCAAGCAAATGACCTTTTTTCATCATTATCATAATGGTATGAAGGATTATGTTTAGTTTTAGAACCTTATTCACTCAACAACGTTTTGACCATTATTGTTACTTTTAAAGCTTTTGCAGAAGGAGTAAACAGCTAAAACAGAATGTATGAAGAAGGCTTTAGCTTACACTGTTTCTATCAAGCAAATGACCTTTTTTCATCATTATCATAATGGTATGAAGGATTATGTTTAGTTTTAGAACCTTATTCACTCAACAACGTTTTGACCATTATTGTTACTTTTAAAGCTTTCTCAGAAGGAGTAAACAGCTAAAACAGAATGTAAGAGGAATGCTTTAGCTTACACTGTTTCTATCAAGCAAATGACCTTTTTTCATCATTATCATAATGGTATGAAGGATTATGTTTAGTTTTAGAACCTTATTCACTCAACAACGTTTTGACCATTATTGTTACTTTTAAAGCTTTTTCAGAAGGAGTAAACAGCTAAAACGGACTGTATGAAGAATGCTTTAGCTTACACTGTTTCTATCAAGCAAATGACCTTTTTTCATCATTATCATAATGGTATGAAGGATTATGTTTAGTTTTAGAACCTTATTCACTCAACAACGTTTTGACCATTATTGTTACTTTTAAAGCTTTTTCAGAAGGAGTAAACAGCTAAAACGGACTGTATGAAGAATGCTTTAGCTTACACTGTTTCTATCAAGCAAATGACCTTTTTTCATCATTATCATAATGGTATGAAGGATTATGTTTAGTTTTAGAACCTTATTCACTCAACAACGTTTTGACCAGTATTGTTACTTTTAAAGCTTTCTCAGAAGGAGTAAACAGCTAAAACAGAATATAAGAGGAATGCTTTAGCTTACACTGTTTCTATCAAGCAAATGACCTTTTTTCATCATTATCATAATGGTATGAAGGATTATGTTTAGTTTTAGAACCTTATTCACTCAACAACGTTTTGACCATTATTGTTACTTTTAAAGCTTTCTCAGAAGGAGTAAACAGCTAAAACAGAATGTAAGAGGAATGCTTTAGCTTACACTGTTTCTATCAAGCAAATGACCTTTTTTCATCATTATCATAATGGTATGAAGGATTATGTTTAGTTTTAGAACCTTATTCACTCAACAACGTTTTGACCATTATTGTTACTTTTAAAGCTTTCTCAGAAGGAGTAAACAGCTAAAACAGAATGTAAGAGGAATGCTTTAGCTTACACTGTTTCTATCAAGCAAATGACCTTTTTTCATCATTATCATAATGGTATGAAGGATTATGTTTAGTTTTAGAACCTTATTCACTCAACAACGTTTTGACCATTATTGTTACTTTTAAAGCTTTTTCAGAAGGAGTAAACAGCTAAAACGGACTGTATGAAGAATGCTTTAGCTTACACTGTTTCTATCAAGCAAATGACCTTTTTTCATCATTATCATAATGGTATGAAGGATTATGTTTAGTTTTAGAACCTTATTCACTCAACAACGTTTTGACCAGTATTGTTACTTTTAAAGCTTTCTCAGAAGGAGTAAACAGCTAAAACAGAATGTAAGAGGAATGCTTTAGCTTACACTGTTTCTATCAAGCAAATGACCTTTTTTCATCATTATCATAATGGTATGAAGGATTATGTTTAGTTTTAGAACCTTATTCACTCAACAACGTTTTGACCATTATTGTTACTTTTAAAGCTTTCTCAGAAGGAGTAAACAGCTAAAACAGAATGTAAGAGGAATGCTTTAGCTTACACTGTTTCTATCAAGCAAATGACCTTTTTTCATCATTATCATAATGGTATGAAGGATTATGTTT
The DNA here is from genome assembly GCF_949316345.1 of Pungitius pungitius. NCBI lineage: Eukaryota > Metazoa > Chordata > Actinopteri > Perciformes > Gasterosteidae > Pungitius > Pungitius pungitius. Next base: position 24,033,130 of record NC_084901.1, on the reverse strand, counting down.
AGTTTTAGAACCTTATTCACTCAACAACGTTTTGACCATTATTGTTACTTTTAAAGCTTTTTCAGAAGGAGTAAACAGCTAAAACGGACTGTATGAAGAATGCTTTAGCTTACACTGTTTCTATCAAGCAAATGACCTTTTTTCATCATTATCATAATGGTATGAAGGATTATGTTTAGTTTTAGAACCTTATTCACTCAACAACGTTTTGACCATTATTGTTACTTTTAAAGCTTTCTCAGAAGGAGTAAACAGCTAAAACAGAATGTATGAAGAAGGCTTTAGCTTACACTGTTTCTATCAAGCAAATGACCTTTTTTCATCATTATCATAATGGTATGAAGGATTATGTTTAGTTTTAGAACCTTATTCACTCAACAACGTTTTGACCATTATTGTTACTTTTAAAGCTTTTTCAGAAGGAGTAAACAGCTAAAACGGACTGTATGAAGAATGCTTTAGCTTACACTGTTTCTATCAAGCAAATGACCTTTTTTCATCATTATCATAATGGTATGAAGGATTATGTTTAGTTTTAGAACCTTATTCACTCAACAACGTTTTGACCATTATTGTTACTTTTAAAGCTTTTTCAGAAGGAGTAAACAGCTAAAACGGACTGTATGAAGAATGCTTTAGCTTACACTGTTTCTATCAAGCAAATGACCTTTTTTCATCATTATCATAATGGTATGAAGGATTATGTTTAGTTTTAGAACCTTATTCACTCAACAACGTTTTGACCATTATTGTTACTTTTAAAGCTTTCTCAGAAGGAGTAAACAGCTAAAACAGAATGTAAGAGGAATGCTTTAGCTTACACTGTTTCTATCAAGCAAATGACCTTTTTTCATCATTATCATAATGGTATGAAGGATTATGTTTAGTTTTCGAACCTTATTCACTCAACAACGTTTTGACCATTATTGTTACTTTTAAAGCTTTCTCAGAAGGAGTAAACAGCTAAAACAGAATGTAAGAGGAATGCTTTAGCTTACACTGTTTCTATCAAGCAAATGACCTTTTTTCATCATTATCATAATGGTATGAAGGATTATGTTTAGTTTTAGAACCTTATTCACTTAACAACGTTTTGACCATTATTGTTACTTTTAAAGCTTTCTCAGAAGGAGTAAACAGCTAAAACAGAATGTATGAAGAAGGCTTTAGCTTACACTGTTTCTATCAAGCAAATGACCTTTTTTCATCATTATCATAATGGTATGAAGGATTATGTTTAGTTTTAGAACCTTATTCACTCAACAACGTTTTGACCATTATTGTTACTTTTAAAGCTTTTTCAGAAGGAGTAAACAGCTAAAACGGACTGTATGAAGAATGCTTTAGCTTACACTGTTTCTATCAAGCAAATGACCTTTTTTCATCATTATCATAATGGTATGAAGGATTATGTTTAGTTTTAGAACCTTATTCACTCAACAACGTTTTGACCAGTATTGTTACTTTTAAAGCTTTCTCAGAAGGAGTAAACAGCTAAAACAGAATATAAGAGGAATGCTTTAGCTTACACTGTTTCTATCAAGCAAATGACCTTTTTTCATCATTATCATAATGGTATGAAGGATTATGTTTAGTTTTAGAACCTTATTCACTCAACAACGTTTTGACCATTATTGTTACTTTTAAAGCTTTCTCAGAAGGAGTAAACAGCTAAAACAGAATGTAAGAGGAATGCTTTAGCTTACACTGTTTCTATCAAGCAAATGACCTTTTTTCATCATTATCATAATGGTATGAAGGATTATGTTTAGTTTTAGAACCTTATTCACTCAACAACGTTTTGACCATTATTGTTACTTTTAAAGCTTTCTCAGAAGGAGTAAACAGCTAAAACAGAATGTAAGAGGAATGCTTTAGCTTACACTGTTTCTATCAAGCAAATGACCTTTTTTCATCATTATCATAATGGTATGAAGGATTATGTTTAGTTTTAGAACCTTATTCACTCAACAACGTTTTGACCATTATTGTTACTTTTAAAGCTTTTTCAGAAGGAGTAAACAGCTAAAACGGACTGTATGAAGAATGCTTTAGCTTACACTGTTTCTATCAAGCAAATGACCTTTTTTCATCATTATCATAATGGTATGAAGGATTATGTTTAGTTTTAGAACCTTATTCACTCAACAACGTTTTGACCATTATTGTTACTTTTAAAGCTTTTTCAGAAGGAGTAAACAGCTAAAACGGACTGTATGAAGAATGCTTTAGCTTACACTGTTTCTATCAAGCAAATGACCTTTTTTCATCATTATCATAATGGTATGAAGGATTATGTTTAGTTTTAGAACCTTATTCACTCAACAACGTTTTGACCATTATTGTTACTTTTAAAGCTTTTTCAGAAGGAGTAAACAGCTAAAACGGACTGTATGAAGAATGCTTTAGCTTACACTGTTTCTATCAAGCAAATGACCTTTTTTCATCATTATCATAATGGTATGAAGGATTATGTTTAGTTTTAGAACCTTATTCACTCAACAACGTTTTGACCATTATTGTTACTTTTAAAGCTTTTTCAGAAGGAGTAAACAGCTAAAACGGACTGTATGAAGAATGCTTTAGCTTACACTGTTTCTATCAAGCAAATGACCTTTTTTCATCATTATCATAATGGTATGAAGGATTATGTTTAGTTTTAGAACCTTATTCACTCAACAACGTTTTGACCAGTATTGTTACTTTTAAAGCTTTCTCAGAAGGAGTAAACAGCTAAAACAGAATATAAGAGGAATGCTTTAGCTTACACTGTTTCTATCAAGCAAATGACCTTTTTTCATCATTATCATAATGGTATGAAGGATTATGTTTAGTTTTAGAACCTTATTCACTCAACAACGTTTTGACCATTATTGTTACTTTTAAAGCTTTTTCAGAAGGAGTAAACAGCTAAAACGGACTGTATGAAGAATGCTTTAGCTTACACTGTTTCTATCAAGCAAATGACCTTTTTTCATCATTATCATAATGGTATGAAGGATTATGTTTAGTTTTAGAACCTTATTCACTCAACAACGTTTTGACCATTATTGTTACTTTTAAAGCTTTTTCAGAAGGAGTAAACAGCTAAAACGGACTGTATGAAGAATGCTTTAGCTTACACTGTTTCTATCAAGCAAATGACCTTTTTTCATCATTATCATAATGGTATGAAGGATTATGTTTAGTTTTAGAACCTTATTCACTCAACAACGTTTTGACCAGTATTGTTACTTTTAAAGCTTTCTCAGAAGGAGTAAACAGCTAAAACAGAATATAAGAGGAATGCTTTAGCTTACACTGTTTCTATCAAGCAAATGACCTTTTTTCATCATTATCATAATGGTATGAAGGATTATGTTTAGTTTTAGAACCTTATTCACTCAACAACGTTTTGACCATTATTGTTACTTTTAAAGCTTTTTCAGAAGGAGTAAACAGCTAAAACGGACTGTATGAAGAATGCTTTAGCTTACACTGTTTCTATCAAGCAAATGACCTTTTTTCATCATTATCATAATGGTATGAAGGATTATGTTTAGTTTTAGAACCTTATTCACTCAACAACGTTTTGACCATTATTGTTACTTTTAAAGCTTTCTCAGAAGGAGTAAACAGCTAAAACAGAATGTATGAAGAAGGCTTTAGCTTACACTGTTTCTATCAAGCAAATGACCTTTTTTCATCATTATCATAATGGTATGAAGGATTATGTTTAGTTTTAGAACCTTATTCACTCAACAACGTTTTGACCATTATTGTTACTTTTAAAGCTTTTTCAGAAGGAGTAAACAGCTAAAACGGACTGTATGAAGAATGCTTTAGCTTACACTGTTTCTATCAAGCAAATGACCTTTTTTCATCATTATCATAATGGTATGAAGGATTATGTTTAGTTTTAGAACCTTATTCACTCAACAACGTTTTGACCATTATTGTTACTTTTAAAGCTTTTTCAGAAGGAGTAAACAGCTAAAACGGACTGTATGAAGAATGCTTTAGCTTACACTGTTTCTATCAAGCAAATGACCTTTTTTCATCATTATCATAATGGTATGAAGGATTATGTTTAGTTTTAGAACCTTATTCACTCAACAACGTTTTGACCATTATTGTTACTTTTAAAGCTTTCTCAGAAGGAGTAAACAGCTAAAACAGAATGTAAGAGGAATGCTTTAGCTTACACTGTTTCTATCAAGCAAATGACCTTTTTTCATCATTATCATAATGGTATGAAGGATTATGTTTAGTTTTCGAACCTTATTCACTCAACAACGTTTTGACCATTATTGTTACTTTTAAAGCTTTCTCAGAAGGAGTAAACAGCTAAAACAGAATGTAAGAGGAATGCTTTAGCTTACACTGTTTCTATCAAGCAAATGACCTTTTTTCATCATTATCATAATGGTATGAAGGATTATGTTTAGTTTTAGAACCTTATTCACTTAACAACGTTTTGACCATTATTGTTACTTTTAAAGCTTTCTCAGAAGGAGTAAACAGCTAAAACAGAATGTATGAAGAAGGCTTTAGCTTACACTGTTTCTATCAAGCAAATGACCTTTTTTCATCATTATCATAATGGTATGAAGGATTATGTTTAGTTTTAGAACCTTATTCACTCAACAACGTTTTGACCATTATTGTTACTTTTAAAGCTTTTTCAGAAGGAGTAAACAGCTAAAACGGACTGTATGAAGAATGCTTTAGCTTACACTGTTTCTATCAAGCAAATGACCTTTTTTCATCATTATCATAATGGTATGAAGGATTATGTTTAGTTTTAGAACCTTATTCACTCAACAACGTTTTGACCAGTATTGTTACTTTTAAAGCTTTCTCAGAAGGAGTAAACAGCTAAAACAGAATATAAGAGGAATGCTTTAGCTTACACTGTTTCTATCAAGCAAATGACCTTTTTTCATCATTATCATAATGGTATGAAGGATTATGTTTAGTTTTAGAACCTTATTCACTCAACAACGTTTTGACCATTATTGTTACTTTTAAAGCTTTCTCAGAAGGAGTAAACAGCTAAAACAGAATGTAAGAGGAATGCTTTAGCTTACACTGTTTCTATCAAGCAAATGACCTTTTTTCATCATTATCATAATGGTATGAAGGATTATGTTTAGTTTTAGAACCTTATTCACTCAACAACGTTTTGACCATTATTGTTACTTTTAAAGCTTTCTCAGAAGGAGTAAACAGCTAAAACAGAATGTAAGAGGAATGCTTTAGCTTACACTGTTTCTATCAAGCAAATGACCTTTTTTCATCATTATCATAATGGTATGAAGGATTATGTTTAGTTTTAGAACCTTATTCACTCAACAACGTTTTGACCATTATTGTTACTTTTAAAGCTTTTTCAGAAGGAGTAAACAGCTAAAACGGACTGTATGAAGAATGCTTTAGCTTACACTGTTTCTATCAAGCAAATGACCTTTTTTCATCATTATCATAATGGTATGAAGGATTATGTTTAGTTTTAGAACCTTATTCACTCAACAACGTTTTGACCATTATTGTTACTTTTAAAGCTTTTTCAGAAGGAGTAAACAGCTAAAACGGACTGTATGAAGAATGCTTTAGCTTACACTGTTTCTATCAAGCAAATGACCTTTTTTCATCATTATCATAATGGTATGAAGGATTATGTTTAGTTTTAGAACCTTATTCACTCAACAACGTTTTGACCATTATTGTTACTTTTAAAGCTTTTTCAGAAGGAGTAAACAGCTAAAACGGACTGTATGAAGAATGCTTTAGCTTACACTGTTTCTATCAAGCAAATGACCTTTTTTCATCATTATCATAATGGTATGAAGGATTATGTTTAGTTTTAGAACCTTATTCACTCAACAACGTTTTGACCATTATTGTTACTTTTAAAGCTTTTTCAGAAGGAGTAAACAGCTAAAACGGACTGTATGAAGAATGCTTTAGCTTACACTGTTTCTATCAAGCAAATGACCTTTTTTCATCATTATCATAATGGTATGAAGGATTATGTTTAGTTTTAGAACCTTATTCACTCAACAACGTTTTGACCAGTATTGTTACTTTTAAAGCTTTCTCAGAAGGAGTAAACAGCTAAAACAGAATATAAGAGGAATGCTTTAGCTTACACTGTTTCTATCAAGCAAATGACCTTTTTTCATCATTATCATAATGGTATGAAGGATTATGTTTAGTTTTAGAACCTTATTCACTCAACAACGTTTTGACCATTATTGTTACTTTTAAAGCTTTTTCAGAAGGAGTAAACAGCTAAAACGGACTGTATGAAGAATGCTTTAGCTTACACTGTTTCTATCAAGCAAATGACCTTTTTTCATCATTATCATAATGGTATGAAGGATTATGTTTAGTTTTAGAACCTTATTCACTCAACAACGTTTTGACCATTATTGTTACTTTTAAAGCTTTTTCAGAAGGAGTAAACAGCTAAAACGGACTGTATGAAGAATGCTTTAGCTTACACTGTTTCTATCAAGCAAATGACCTTTTTTCATCATTATCATAATGGTATGAAGGATTATGTTTAGTTTTAGAACCTTATTCACTCAACAACGTTTTGACCAGTATTGTTACTTTTAAAGCTTTCTCAGAAGGAGTAAACAGCTAAAACAGAATATAAGAGGAATGCTTTAGCTTACACTGTTTCTATCAAGCAAATGACCTTTTTTCATCATTATCATAATGGTATGAAGGATTATGTTTAGTTTTAGAACCTTATTCACTCAACAACGTTTTGACCATTATTGTTACTTTTAAAGCTTTTTCAGAAGGAGTAAACAGCTAAAACGGACTGTATGAAGAATGCTTTAGCTTACACTGTTTCTATCAAGCAAATGACCTTTTTTCATCATTATCATAATGGTATGAAGGATTATGTTTAGTTTTAGAACCTTATTCACTCAACAACGTTTTGACCATTATTGTTACTTTTAAAGCTTTCTCAGAAGGAGTAAACAGCTAAAACAGAATGTATGAAGAAGGCTTTAGCTTACACTGTTTCTATCAAGCAAATGACCTTTTTTCATCATTATCATAATGGTATGAAGGATTATGTTTAGTTTTAGAACCTTATTCACTCAACAACGTTTTGACCATTATTGTTACTTTTAAAGCTTTTTCAGAAGGAGTAAACAGCTAAAACGGACTGTATGAAGAATGCTTTAGCTTACACTGTTTCTATCAAGCAAATGACCTTTTTTCATCATTATCATAATGGTATGAAGGATTATGTTTAGTTTTAGAACCTTATTCACTCAACAACGTTTTGACCAGTATTGTTACTTTTAAAGCTTTCTCAGAAGGAGTAAACAGCTAAAACAGAATATAAGAGGAATGCTTTAGCTTACACTGTTTCTATCAAGCAAATGACCTTTTTTCATCATTATCATAATGGTATGAAGGATTATGTTTAGTTTTAGAACCTTATTCACTCAACAACGTTTTGACCATTATTGTTACTTTTAAAGCTTTCTCAGAAGGAGTAAACAGCTAAAACAGAATGTAAGAGGAATGCTTTAGCTTACACTGTTTCTATCAAGCAAATGACCTTTTTTCATCATTATCATAATGGTATGAAGGATTATGTTTAGTTTTAGAACCTTATTCACTCAACAACGTTTTGACCATTATTGTTACTTTTAAAGCTTTCTCAGAAGGAGTAAACAGCTAAAACAGAATGTAAGAGGAATGCTTTAGCTTACACTGTTTCTATCAAGCAAATGACCTTTTTTCATCATTATCATAATGGTATGAAGGATTATGTTTAGTTTTAGAACCTTATTCACTCAACAACGTTTTGACCATTATTGTTACTTTTAAAGCTTTTGCAGAAGGAGTAAACAGCTAAAACAGAATGTATGAAGAAGGCTTTAGCTTACACTGTTTCTATCAAGCAAATGACCTTTTTTCATCATTATCATAATGGTATGAAGGATTATGTTTAGTTTTAGAACCTTATTCACTCAACAACGTTTTGACCATTATTGTTACTTTTAAAGCTTTCTCAGAAGGAGTAAACAGCTAAAACAGAATGTAAGAGGAATGCTTTAGCTTACACTGTTTCTATCAAGCAAATGACCTTTTTTCATCATTATCATAATGGTATGAAGGATTATGTTTAGTTTTAGAACCTTATTCACTCAACAACGTTTTGACCATTATTGTTACTTTTAAAGCTTTTTCAGAAGGAGTAAACAGCTAAAACGGACTGTATGAAGAATGCTTTAGCTTACACTGTTTCTATCAAGCAAATGACCTTTTTTCATCATTATCATAATGGTATGAAGGATTATGTTTAGTTTTAGAACCTTATTCACTCAACAACGTTTTGACCATTATTGTTACTTTTAAAGCTTTTTCAGAAGGAGTAAACAGCTAAAACGGACTGTATGAAGAATGCTTTAGCTTACACTGTTTCTATCAAGCAAATGACCTTTTTTCATCATTATCATAATGGTATGAAGGATTATGTTTAGTTTTAGAACCTTATTCACTCAACAACGTTTTGACCAGTATTGTTACTTTTAAAGCTTTCTCAGAAGGAGTAAACAGCTAAAACAGAATATAAGAGGAATGCTTTAGCTTACACTGTTTCTATCAAGCAAATGACCTTTTTTCATCATTATCATAATGGTATGAAGGATTATGTTTAGTTTTAGAACCTTATTCACTCAACAACGTTTTGACCATTATTGTTACTTTTAAAGCTTTCTCAGAAGGAGTAAACAGCTAAAACAGAATGTAAGAGGAATGCTTTAGCTTACACTGTTTCTATCAAGCAAATGACCTTTTTTCATCATTATCATAATGGTATGAAGGATTATGTTTAGTTTTAGAACCTTATTCACTCAACAACGTTTTGACCATTATTGTTACTTTTAAAGCTTTTTCAGAAGGAGTAAACAGCTAAAACGGACTGTATGAAGAATGCTTTAGCTTACACTGTTTCTATCAAGCAAATGACCTTTTTTCATCATTATCATAATGGTATGAAGGATTATGTTTAGTTTTAGAACCTTATTCACTCAACAACGTTTTGACCATTATTGTTACTTTTAAAGCTTTTTCAGAAGGAGTAAACAGCTAAAACGGACTGTATGAAGAATGCTTTAGCTTACACTGTTTCTATCAAGCAAATGACCTTTTTTCATCATTATCATAATGGTATGAAGGATTATGTTTAGTTTTAGAACCTTATTCACTCAACAACGTTTTGACCAGTATTGTTACTTTTAAAGCTTTCTCAGAAGGAGTAAACAGCTAAAACAGAATATAAGAGGAATGCTTTAGCTTACACTGTTTCTATCAAGCAAATGACCTTTTTTCATCATTATCATAATGGTATGAAGGATTATGTTTAGTTTTAGAACCTTATTCACTCAACAACGTTTTGACCATTATTGTTACTTTTAAAGCTTTCTCAGAAGGAGTAAACAGCTAAAACAGAATGTAAGAGGAATGCTTTAGCTTACACTGTTTCTATCAAGCAAATGACCTTTTTTCATCATTATCATAATGGTATGAAGGATTATGTTTAGTTTTAGAACCTTGTTCACTCAACAACGTTTTGACCATTATTGTTACTTTTAAAGCTTTCTCAGAAGGAGTAAACAGCTAAAACAGAATGTAAGAGGAATGCTTTAGCTTACACTGTTTCTATCAAGCAAATGACCTTTTTTCATCATTATCATAATGGTATGAAGGATTATGTTTAGTTTTAGAACCTTATTCACTCAACAACGTTTTGACCATTATTGTTACTTTTAAAGCTTTTTCAGAAGGAGTAAACAGCTAAAACGGACTGTATGAAGAATGCTTTAGCTTACACTGTTTCTATCAAGCAAATGACCTTTTTTCATCATTATCATAATGGTATGAAGGATTATGTTTAGTTTTAGAACCTTATTCACTCAACAACGTTTTGACCATTATTGTTACTTTTAAAGCTTTTTCAGAAGGAGTAAACAGCTAAAACGGACTGTATGAAGAATGCTTTAGCTTACACTGTTTCTATCAAGCAAATGACCTTTTTTCATCATTATCATAATGGTATGAAGGATTATGTTTAGTTTTAGAACCTTATTCACTCAACAACGTTTTGACCATTATTGTTACTTTTAAAGCTTTTTCAGAAGGAGTAAACAGCTAAAACGGACTGTATGAAGAATGCTTTAGCTTACACTGTTTCTATCAAGCAAATGACCTTTTTTCATCATTATCATAATGGTATGAAGGATTATGTTTAGTTTTAGAACCTTATTCACTCAACAACGTTTTGACCATTATTGTTACTTTTAAAGCTTTTTCAGAAGGAGTAAACAGCTAAAACGGACTGTATGAAGAATGCTTTAGCTTACACTGTTTCTATCAAGCAAATGACCTTTTTTCATCATTATCATAATGGTATGAAGGATTATGTTTAGTTTTAGAACCTTATTCACTCAACAACGTTTTGACCATTATTGTTACTTTTAAAGCTTTCTCAGAAGGAGTAAACAGCTAAAACAGAATGTATGAAGAAGGCTTTAGCTTACACTGTTTCTATCAAGCAAATGACCTTTTTTCATCATTATCATAATGGTATGAAGGATTATGTTTAGTTTTAGAACCTTATTCACTCAACAACGTTTTGACCATTATTGTTACTTTTAAAGCTTTCTCAGAAGGAGTAAACAGCTAAAACAGAATGTAAGAGGAATGCTTTAGCTTACACTGTTTCTATCAAGCAAATGACCTTTTTTCATCATTATCATAATGGTATGAAGGATTATGTTTAGTTTTAGAACCTTATTCACTCAACAACGTTTTGACCATTATTGTTACTTTTAAAGCTTTTTCAGAAGGAGTAAACAGCTAAAACGGACTGTATGAAGAATGCTTTAGCTTACACTGTTTCTATCAAGCAAATGACCTTTTTTCATCATTATCATAATGGTATGAAGGATTATGTTTAGTTTTAGAACCTTATTCACTCAACAACGTTTTGACCATTATTGTTACTTTTAAAGCTTTTTCAGAAGGAGTAAACAGCTAAAACGGACTGTATGAAGAATGCTTTAGCTTACACTGTTTCTATCAAGCAAATGACCTTTTTTCATCATTATCATAATGGTATGAAGGATTATGTTTAGTTTTAGAACCTTATTCACTCAACAACGTTTTGACCATTATTGTTACTTTTAAAGCTTTTTCAGAAGGAGTAAACAGCTAAAACGGACTGTATGAAGAATGCTTTAGCTTACACTGTTTCTATCAAGCAAATGACCTTTTTTCATCATTATCATAATGGTATGAAGGATTATGTTTAGTTTTAGAACCTTATTCACTCAACAACGTTTTGACCATTATTGTTACTTTTAAAGCTTTCTCAGAAGGAGTAAACAGCTAAAACAGAATGTATGAAGAAGGCTTTAGCTTACACTGTTTCTATCAAGCAAATGACCTTTTTTCATCATTATCATAATGGTATGAAGGATTATGTTTAGTTTTAGAACCTTATTCACTCAACAACGTTTTGACCATTATTGTTACTTTTAAAGCTTTCTCAGAAGGAGTAAACAGCTAAAACAGAATGTAAGAGGAATGCTTTAGCTTACACTGTTTCTATCAAGCAAATGACCTTTTTTCATCATTATCATAATGGTATGAAGGATTATGTTTAGTTTTAGAACCTTATTCACTCAACAACGTTTTGACCATTATTGTTACTTTTAAAGCTTTCTCAGAAGGAGTAAACAGCTAAAACAGAATGTAAGAGGAATGCTTTAGCTTACACTGTTTCTATCAAGCAAATGACCTTTTTTCATCATTATCATAATGGTATGAAGGATTATGTTTAGTTTTAGAACCTTATTCACTCAACAACGTTTTGACCATTATTGTTACTTTTAAAGCTTTTTCAGAAGGAGTAAACAGCTAAAACGGACTGTGTGAAGAATGCTTTAGCTTACACTGTTTCTAGCAAGCAAATGACCTTTTTTCATCATTATCATAATGGTATGAAGGATTATGTTTAGTTTTAGAACCTTATTCACTCAACAACGTTTTGACCATTATTGTTACTTTTAAAGCTTTCTCAGAAGGAGTAAACAGCTAAAACGGACTGTATGAAGAATGCTTTAGCTTACACTGTTTCTATCAAGCAAATGACCTTTTTTCATCATTATCATAATGGTATGAAGGATTATGTTTAGTTTTAGAACCTTATTCACTCAACAACGTTTTGACCATTATTGTTACTTTTAAAGCTTTTTCAGAAGGAGTAAACAGCTAAAACGGACTGTATGAAGAATGCTTTAGCTTACACTGTTTCTATCAAGCAAATGACCTTTTTTCATCATTATCATAATAGTATGAAGGATTATGTTTAGTTTTAGAACCTTATTCACTCAACAACGTTTTGACCATTATTGTTACTTTTAAAGCTTTTTCAGAAGGAGTAAACAGCTAAAACGGACTGTATGAAGAATGCTTTAGCTTACACTGTTTCTATCAAGCAAATGACCTTTTTTCATCATTATCATAATGGTATGAAGGATTATGTTTAGTTTTAGAACCTTATTCACTCAACAACGTTTTGACCATTATTGTTACTTTTAAAGCTTTCTCAGAAGGAGTAAACAGCTAAAACAGAATGTATGAAGAAGGCTTTAGCTTACACTGTTTCTATCAAGCAAATGACCTTTTTTCATCATTATCATAATGGTATGAAGGATTATGTTTAGTTTTAGAACCTTATTCACTCAACAACGTTTTGACCATTATTGTTACTTTTAAAGCTTTCTCAGAAGGAGTAAACAGCTAAAACAGAATGTAAGAGGAATGCTTTAGCTTACACTGTTTCTATCAAGCAAATGACCTTTTTTCATCATTATCATAATGGTATGAAGGATTATGTTTAGTTTTAGAACCTTATTCACTCAACAACGTTTTGACCATTATTGTTACTTTTAAAGCTTTCTCAGAAGGAGTAAACAGCTAAAACAGAATGTAAGAGGAATGCTTTAGCTTACACTGTTTCTATCAAGCAAATGACCTTTTTTCATCATTATCATAATGGTATGAAGGATTATGTTTAGTTTTAGAACCTTATTCACTCAACAACGTTTTGACCATTATTGTTACTTTTAAAGCTTTTTCAGAAGGAGTAAACAGCTAAAACGGACTGTATGAAGAATGCTTTAGCTTACACTGTTTCTATCAAGCAAATGACCTTTTTTCATCATTATCATAATGGTATGAAGGATTATGTTTAGTTTTAGAACCTTATTCACTCAACAACGTTTTGACCATTATTGTTACTTTTAAAGCTTTTTCAGAAGGAGTAAACAGCTAAAACGGACTGTATGAAGAATGCTTTAGCTTACACTGTTTCTATCAAGCAAATGACCTTTTTTCATCATTATCATAATGGTATGAAGGATTATGTTTAGTTTTAGAACCTTATTCACTCAACAACGTTTTGACCATTATTGTTACTTTTAAAGCTTTCTCAGAAGGAGTAAACAGCTAAAACAGAATGTAAGAGGAATGCTTTAGCTTACACTGTTTCTATCAAGCAAATGACCTTTTTTCATCATTATCATAATGGTATGAAGGATTATGTTTAGTTTTAGAACCTTATTCACTCAACAACGTTTTGACCATTATTGTTACTTTTAAAGCTTTCTCAGAAGGAGTAAACAGCTAAAACAGAATGTAAGAGGAATGCTTTAGCTTACACTGTTTCTATCAAGCAAATGACCTTTTTTCATCATTATCATAATGGTATGAAGGATTATGTTTAGTTTTAGAACCTTATTCACTCAACAACGTTTTGACCATTATTGTTACTTTTAAAGCTTTTTCAGAAGGAGTAAACAGCTAAAACGGACTGTATGAAGAATGCTTTAGCTTACACTGTTTCTATCAAGCAAATGACCTTTTTTCATCATTATCATAATGGTATGAAGGATTATGTTTAGTTTTAGAACCTTATTCACTCAACAACGTTTTGACCATTATTGTTACTTTTAAAGCTTTCTCAGAAGGAGTAAACAGCTAAAACAGAATGTATGAAGAAGGCTTTAGCTTACACTGTTTCTATCAAGCAAATGACCTTTTTTCATCATTATCATAATGGTATGAAGGATTATGTTTAGTTTTAGAACCTTATTCACTCAACACCGTTTTGACCATTATTGTTACTTTTAAAGCTTTCTCAGAAGGAGTAAACAGCTAAAACAGAATGTAAGAGGAATGCTTTAGCTTACACTGTTTCTATCAAGCAAATGACCTTTTTTCATCATTATCATAATGGTATGAAGGATTATGTTTAGTTTTAGAACCTTATTCACTCAACAACGTTTTGACCATTATTGTTACTTTTAAAGCTTTTTCAGAAGGAGTAAACAGCTAAAACGGACTGTATGAAGAATGCTTTAGCTTACACTGTTTCTATCAAGCAAATGACCTTTTTTCATCATTATCATAATGGTATGAAGGATTATGTTTAGTTTTAGAACCTTATTCACTCAACAACGTTTTGACCATTATTGTTACTTTTAAAGCTTTCTCAGAAGGAGTAAACAGCTAAAACAGAATGTAAGAGGAATGCTTTAGCTTACACTGTTTCTATCAAGCAAATGACCTTTTTTCATCATTATCATAATGGTATGAAGGATTATGTTTAGTTTTAGAACCTTATTCACTCAACAACGTTTTGACCATTATTGTTACTTTTAAAGCTTTTGCAGAAGGAGTAAACAGCTAAAACAGAATGTATGAAGAAGGCTTTAGCTTACACTGTTTCTATCAAGCAAATGACCTTTTTTCATCATTATCATAATGGTATGAAGGATTATGTTTAGTTTTAGAACCTTATTCACTCAACAACGTTTTGACCATTATTGTTACTTTTAAAGCTTTCTCAGAAGGAGTAAACAGCTAAAACAGAATGTAAGAGGAATGCTTTAGCTTACACTGTTTCTATCAAGCAAATGACCTTTTTTCATCATTATCATAATGGTATGAAGGATTATGTTTAGTTTTAGAACCTTATTCACTCAACAACGTTTTGACCATTATTGTTACTTTTAAAGCTTTCTCAGAAGGAGTAAACAGCTAAAACAGAATGTAAGAGGAATGCTTTAGCTTACACTGTTTCTATCAAGCAAATGACCTTTTTTCATCATTATCATAATGGTATGAAGGATTATGTTTAGTTTTAGAACCTTATTCACTCAACAACGTTTTGACCATTATTGTTACTTTTAAAGCTTTTTCAGAAGGAGTAAACAGCTAAAACGGACTGTATGAAGAATGCTTTAGCTTACACTGTTTCTATCAAGCAAATGACCTTTTTTCATCATTATCATAATGGTATGAAGGATTATGTTTAGTTTTAGAACCTTATTCACTCAACAACGTTTTGACCATTATTGTTACTTTTAAAGCTTTCTCAGAAGGAGTAAACAGCTAAAACAGAATGTATGAAGAAGGCTTTAGCTTACACTGTTTCTATCAAGCAAATGACCTTTTTTCATCATTATCATAATGGTATGAAGGATTATGTTTAGTTTTAGAACCTTATTCACTCAACAACGTTTTGACCATTATTGTTACTTTTAAAGCTTTCTCAGAAGGAGTAAACAGCTAAAACAGAATGTAAGAGGAATGCTTTAGCTTACACTGTTTCTATCAAGCAAATGACCTTTTTTCATCATTATCATAATGGTATGAAGGATTATGTTTAGTTTTAGAACCTTATTCACTCAACAACGTTTTGACCATTATTGTTACTTTTAAAGCTTTTTCAGAAGGAGTAAACAGCTAAAACGGACTGTATGAAGAATGCTTTAGCTTACACTGTTTCTATCAAGCAAATGACCTTTTTTCATCATTATCATAATGGTATGAAGGATTATGTTTAGTTTTAGAACCTTATTCACTCAACAACGTTTTGACCATTTTTGTTACTGTCAAAGCTCTTGCAGAAGGAGTAAACAGCTAAAACGGAATTTAAGAGAAATGTTTAGCTTACACTGTTTCTATCAAGCAAATGACCTTTTTTCATCATTATCATAATGGTATGAAGGATTATGTTTACTTTTAGAACCTTATTCACTCAACAACGTTTTGACCATTTTTGTTACTTTTAAAGCTTTTGCAGACGGAGTAAACAGCTAAAACGGAATTTAAGAGGAATGCTTTAGCTTACACTGTTTCTATCAAGCAAATGACCTTTTTTCATCATTATCATAATGGTATGAAGGATTATGTTTAGTTTTAGAACCTTATTCACTCAACAACGTTTTGACCATTATTGTTACTTTTAAAGCTTTTGCAGAAGGAGTAAACAGCTAAAACAGAATGTATGAAGAAGGCTTTAGCTTACACTGTTTCTATCAAGCAAATGACCTTTTTTCATCATTATCATAATGGTATGAAGGATTATGTTTAGTTTTAGAACCTTATTCACTCAACAACGTTTTGACCATTATTGTTACTTTTAAAGCTTTCTCAGAAGGAGTAAACAGCTAAAACAGAATGTAAGAGGAATGCTTTAGCTTACACTGTTTCTATCAAGCAAATGACCTTTTTTCATCATTATCATAATGGTATGAAGGATTATGTTTAGTTTTAGAACCTTATTCACTCAACAACGTTTTGACCATTATTGTTACTTTTAAAGCTTTTTCAGAAGGAGTAAACAGCTAAAACGGACTGTATGAAGAATGCTTTAGCTTACACTGTTTCTATCAAGCAAATGACCTTTTTTCATCATTATCATAATGGTATGAAGGATTATGTTTAGTTTTAGAACCTTATTCACTCAACAACGTTTTGACCATTATTGTTACTTTTAAAGCTTTCTCAGAAGGAGTAAACAGCTAAAACAGAATGTATGAAGAAGGCTTTAGCTTACACTGTTTCTATCAAGCAAATGACCTTTTTTCATCATTATCATAATGGTATGAAGGATTATGTTTAGTTTTAGAACCTTATTCACTCAACAACGTTTTGACCATTATTGTTACTTTTAAAGCTTTCTCAGAAGGAGTAAACAGCTAAAACAGAATGTAAGAGGAATGCTTTAGCTTACACTGTTTCTATCAAGCAAATGACCTTTTTTCATCATTATCATAATGGTATGAAGGATTATGTTTAGTTTTAGAACCTTATTCACTCAACAACGTTTTGACCATTATTGTTACTTTTAAAGCTTTTTCAGAAGGAGTAAACAGCTAAAACGGACTGTATGAAGAATGCTTTAGCTTACACTGTTTCTATCAAGCAAATGACCTTTTTTCATCATTATCATAATGGTATGAAGGATTATGTTTAGTTTTAGAACCTTATTCACTCAACAACGTTTTGACCATTTTTGTTACTGTCAAAGCTCTTGCAGAAGGAGTAAACAGCTAAAACGGAATTTAAGAGAAATGTTTAGCTTACACTGTTTCTATCAAGCAAATGACCTTTTTTCATCATTATCATAATGGTATGAAGGATTATGTTTACTTTTAGAACCTTATTCACTCAACAACGTTTTGACCATTTTTGTTACTTTTAAAGCTTTTGCAGACGGAGTAAACAGCTAAAACGGAATTTAAGAGGAATGCTTTAGCTTACACTGTTTCTATCAAGCAAATGACCTTTTTTCATCATTATCATAATGGTATGAAGGATTATGTTTAGTTTTAGAACCTTATTCACTCAACAACGTTTTGACCATTATTGTTACTTTTAAAGCTTTTGCAGAAGGAGTAAACAGCTAAAACAGAATGTATGAAGAAGGCTTTAGCTTACACTGTTTCTATCAAGCAAATGACCTTTTTTCATCATTATCATAATGGTATGAAGGATTATGTTTAGTTTTAGAACCTTATTCACTCAACAACGTTTTGACCAGTATTGTTACTTTTAAAGCTTTCTCAGAAGGAGTAAACAGCTAAAACAGAATGTAAGAGGAATGCTTTAGCTTACACTGTTTCTATCAAGCAAATTACCTTTTTTCATCATTATCATAATGGTATGAAGGATTATGTTTAGTTTTAGAACCTTATTCACTCAACAACGTTTTGACCATTATTGTTACTTTTAAAGCTTTTTCAGAAGGAGTAAACAGCTAAAACGGACTGTATGAAGAATGCTTTAGCTTACACTGTTTCTATCAAGCAAATGACCTTTTTTCATCATTATCATAATGGTATGAAGGATTATGTTTAGTTTTAGAACCTTATTCACTCAACAACGTTTTGACCAGTATTGTTACTTTTAAAGCTTTCTCAGAAGGAGTAAACAGCTAAAACAGAATGTAAGAGGAATGCTTTAGCTTACACTGTTTCTATCAAGCAAATGACCTTTTTTCATCATTATCATAATGGTATGAAGGATTATGTTTAGTTTTAGAACCTTATTCACTCAACAACGTTTTGACCATTATTGTTACTTTTAAAGCTTTCTCAGAAGGAGTAAACAGCTAAAACAGAATGTAAGAGGAATGCTTTAGCTTACACTGTTTCTATCAAGCAAATGACCTTTTTTCATCATTATCATAATGGTATGAAGGATTATGTTTAGTTTTAGAACCTTATTCACTCAACAACGTTTTGACCATTATTGTTACTTTTAAAGCTTTTTCAGAAGGAGTAAACAGCTAAAGCGGACTGTATGAAGAATGCTTTAGCTTACACTGTTTCTATCAAGCAAATGACCTTTTTTCATCATTATCATAATGGTATGAAGGATTATGTTTAGTTTTAGAACCTTATTCACTCAACAACGTTTTGACCAGTATTGTTACTTTTAAAGCTTTCTCAGAAGGAGTAAACAGCTAAAACAGAATGTAAGAGGAATGCTTTAGCTTACACTGTTTCTATCAAGCAAATGACCTTTTTTCATCATTATCATAATGGTATGAAGGATTATGTTTAGTTTTAGAACCTTATTCACTCAACAACGTTTTGACCATTATTGTTACTTTTAAAGCTTTTTCAGAAGGAGTAAACAGCTAAAACGGACTGTATGAAGAATGCTTTAGCTTACACTGTTTCTATCAAGCAAATGACCTTTTTTCATCATTATCATAATGGTATGAAGGATTATGTTTAGTTTTAGAACCTTATTCACTCAACAACGTTTTGACCATTATTGTTACTTTTAAAGCTTTTTCAGAAGGAGTAAACAGCTAAAACGGACTGTATGAAGAATGCTTTAGCTTACACTGTTTCTATCAAGCAAATGACCTTTTTTCATCATTATCATAATGGTATGAAGGATTATGTTTAGTTTTAGAACCTTATTCACTCAACAACGTTTTGACCAGTATTGTTACTTTTAAAGCTTTCTCAGAAGGAGTAAACAGCTAAAACAGAATGTAAGAGGAATGCTTTAGCTTACACTGTTTCTATCAAGCAAATGACCTTTTTTCATCATTATCATAATGGTATGAAGGATTATGTTTAGTTTTAGAACCTTATTCACTCAACAACGTTTTGACCATTATTGTTACTTTTAAAGCTTTTTCAGAAGGAGTAAACAGCTAAAACGGACTGTATGAAGAATGCTTTAGCTTACACTGTTTCTATCAAGCAAATGACCTTTTTTCATCATTATCATAATGGTATGAAGGATTATGTTTAGTTTTAGAACCTTATTCACTCAACAACGTTTTGACCAGTATTGTTACTTTTAAAGCTTTCTCAGAAGGAGTAAACAGCTAAAACAGAATGTAAGAGGAATGCTTTAGCTTACACTGTTTCTATCAAGCAAATGACCTTTTTTCATCATTATCATAATGGTATGAAGGATTATGTTTAGTTTTAGAACCTTATTCACTCAACAACGTTTTGACCATTATTGTTACTTTTAAAGCTTTTGCAGAAGGAGTAAACAGCTAAAACGGACTGTATGAAGAGGGCTTTAGCTTACACTGTTTCTATCAAGCAAATGACCTTTTTTCATCATTATCATAATGGTATGAAGGATTATGTTTAGTTTTAGAACCTTATTCACTCAACAACGTTTTGACCATTATTGTTACTTTTAAAGCTTTTGCAGACGGAGTAAACAGCTAAAACGGAATTTAAGAGGAATGCTTTAGCTTACACTGTTTCTATCAAGCAAATTACCTTTTTTCATCATTATCATTATGGTATGAAGGATTGTTTAGTTTCAGAACCAGATTCACTCAACAACGTTTTAAACATTATTGTTACTTTCAAAGCTCTTGCAGAAGGAGAAAACAGCTAAAACGGACTGTATGAAGAATGCTTTAGCTTACACTGTTCCTATCAAGCAAATTACCTTTTTTCATCATTATCATTATGGTATGAAGGATTATGTTTAGTTTTAGAACCTTATTCACTCAACGTTTTGACCATTTTTGTTACTGTCAAAGCTCTTGCAGAAGGAGTAAACAGCTAAAACGGAATTTAAGAGGAATGTTTAGCTTACACTGTTTCCATCAAGCAAATTATCTTTTTTCATCATTATCATAATGGTATGAAGGATTATGTTTAGTTTTAGAACCAGATTCACTCAACAACGTCTTGACCATTATTGTTACTTTTAAAGCTTTTGCAGAAGGAGTAAACAGCTAAAACGGACTGTATGAAGAATGCTTTAGCTTACACTGTTTCTATCAAGCAAATTACCTTTTTTCATCATTATCATTATGGTATGAAGGATTGTTTAGTTTCAGAACCAGATTCACTCAACAACGTTTTAAACATTATTGTTACTTTCAAAGCTCTTGCAGAAGGAGAAAACAGCTAAAACGGACTGTATGAAGAATGCTTTAGCTTACACTGTTTCTATCAAGCAAATGACCTTTTTTCATCATTATCATAATGGTATGAAGGATTGTGTTTAGTTTTAGAACCAGATTCACTCAACAACGTTTTGACCATTTTTGTTACTGTCAAAGCTCTTGCAGAAGGAGTAAACAGCTAAAACGGAATTTAAGAGGAATGTTTAGCTTACACTGTTTCTATCAAGCAAATGACCTTTTTTCATCATTATCATAATGGTATGAAGGATTATGTTTAGTTTTAGAACCTTATTCACTCATCAACGTTTTGACCATTTTTGTTACTTTCAAAGCTCTTGCAAAAGTAGTAAACAGCTAAAACAGACTGTAAGAGGATTGCTTTAGCTTACACTGTTTCTATCAAGCAAATGACCTTTTTTCATCATTATCATTATGGTATAAAGGATTGTTTAGTTTCAGAACCAGATTCACTCAACAACGTTTTAAACATTATTGTTACTTTCAAAGCTCTTGCAGAAGGAGTAAACAGCTAAAACGGACTGTATGAAGAATGCTTTAGCTTACACTGTTTCTATCAAGCAAATTACCTTTTTTCATCATTATCATTATGGTATGAAGGATTGTTTAGTTTTAGAATCAGATTCACTCAACAACGTTTTGACCATTTTTGTTACCTTCAAAGCTCTTGCAAAAGGAGTAAACAGCTAAAACAGACTGTAAGAGGATTGCTTTAGCTTACACTGTTTCTATCAAGCGAATTACCTTTTTTCATCATTATCATTATGGTATGAAGGATTATGTTTAGTTTTAGAACCAGATTCACTCAACAACGTCTTGACCATTTTTGTTACTGTCAAAGCTCTTGCAGAAGGAGTAAACAGCTAAAACGGAATTTAAGAGGAATGTTTAGCTTACACTGTTTCTATCAAGCAAATTACCTTTTTTCAACATTATCATTATGGTATGAAGGATTATGTTTAGTTTTAGAACCAGATTCACTCAACAACGTTTTGGACAATTTTTGTTACTTTCAAAGCTTTTCCAGAAAGAGTAAACAGCTAAAACGGACTGTATGAAGAATGCTTTAGCTTACACTGTTTCTATCAAGCAAATGACCTTTTTTCATCATTATCATAATGGTATTTAGGATTATGTTTAGTTTTAGAACCTTATTCACTCTACAACGTTTTGGACCATTATTGTTACTTTTAAAGCTTTTGCAGAAGAAGTAAACAGCTAAAACGGACTGTATGAAGAATGCTTTAGCTTACACTGTTTCTATCAAGCAAATTACCTTTTTTCATCATTATCATAATTTTATGAAGGATTATGTTTAGTTTTAGAACCAGATTCACTCAACAACATCTTGACCATTATTGTTACTTTTAAAGCTTTTGCAGAAGAAGTAAACAGCTAAAACGGACTGTATGAAGAATGCTTTAGCTTCACTGTTTCTATCAAGCAAATTACCTTTTTTCATCATTATCATAATTTTATGAAGGATTATGTTTACTTTTAGAACCAGATTCACTCAACAACGTTTTGACCATTTTTGTTACTTCCAAAGCTTTTCCAGAAGGAGTAAACATCTAAAACGAATTTAAGAGGAATGTTTAGCCTACACTGTTTCTATCAAGCAAATTACCTTTTTTCCTCATTATCATTATGGTATGAAGGATTATGTTTAGTTTTAGAACCAGATTCACTCAACAACGTTTTGACCATTTTTGTTACTTTCAAAGCTTTTCCAGAAGGAGTAAACAGCTAAAACGGACTGTATGAAGAATCCTTTAGCTTACACTGTTTCTATCAAGCAAATGACCTTTTTTCATCATTATCATAATGGTATGAAGGATTATGTTTAGTTTTAGAACCTTATTCACTCATCAACGTTTTGACCATTTTTGTTACTTTCAAAGCTCTTGCAAAAGTAGTAAACAGCTAAAACAGACTGTAAGAGGATTGCTTTAGCTTACACTGTTTCTATCAAGCAAATTACCTTTTTTCAACATTATCATTATGGTATGAAGGATTATGTTTAGTTTTAGAACCAGATTCACTCAACAACGTCTTGACCATTTTTGTTACTGTCAAAGCTCTTGCAGAAGGAGTAAACAGCTAAAACGGAATTTAAGAGAAATGTTTAGCTTACACTGTTTCTATCAAGCAAATGACCTTTTTTCATCATTATCATAATGGTATGAAGGATTATGTTTACTTTTAGAACCAGATTCACTCTACAACGTTTTGACCATTTTTGTTACTTTTAAAGCTTTTGCAGACGGAGTAAACAGCTAAAACGGAATTTAAGAGGAATGCTTTAGCTTACACTGTTTCTATCAAGCAAATTACCTTTTTTCATCATTATCATTATGGTATGAAGGATTGTTTAGTTTCAGAACCAGATTCACTCAACAACGTTTTAAACATTATTGTTACTTTCAAAGCTCTTGCAGAAGGAGAAAACAGCTAAAACGGACTGTATGAAGAATGCTTTAGCTTACACTGTTCCTATCAAGCAAATTACCTTTTTTCATCATTATCATTATGGTATGAAGGATTATGTTTAGTTTTAGAACCTTATTCACTCAACGTTTTGACCATTTTTGTTACTGTCAAAGCTCTTGCAGAAGGAGTAAACAGCTAAAACGGACTGTATGAAGAATGCTTTAGCTTACACTGTTTCTATCAAGCAAATTACCTTTTTTCATCATTATCATAATGGTATGAAGGATTGTGTTTAGTTTTAGAACCAGATTCACTCAACAATGTTTTGACCATTTTTGTTACCTTCAAAGCTCTTGCAAAAGGAGTAAACAGCTAAAACAGACTGTAAGAGGATTGCTTTAGCTTACACTGTTTCTATCAAGCAAATTACCTTTTTTCATCATTATCATAATGGTATGAAGGATTATGTTTAGTTTTAGAACCTTATTCACTCAACAACGTTTTGACCATTTTTGTTACTGTCAAAGCTCTTGCAGAAGGAGTAAACAGCTAAAACGGAATTTAAGAGGAATGTTTAGCTTACACTGTTTCTATCAAGCAAATGACCTTTTTTCATCATTATCATAATGGTATGAAGGATTATGTTTAGTTTTAGAACCTTATTCACTCAACGTTTTGACCATTTTTGTTACTCTCAAAGCTCTTGCAGAAGGAGTAAACAGCTAAAACGGACTGTATGAAGAATCCTTTAGCTTACACTGTTTCCATCAAGCAAATTATCTTTTTTCATCATTATCATAATGGTATGAAGGATTATGTTTAGTTTTAGAACCAGATTCACTCAACAACGTCTTGACCATTATTGTTACTTTTAAAGCTTTTGCAGACGGAGTAAACAGCTAAAACGGAATTTAAGAGGAATGCTTTAGCTTACACTGTTTCTATCAAGCAAATTACCTTTTTTCATCATTATCATTATGGTATAAAGGATTGTTTAGTTTCAGAACCAGATTCACTCAACAACGTTTTAAACATTATTGTTACTTTCAAAGCTCTTGCAGAAGGAGAAAACAGCTAAAACAGACTGTATGAAGAATGCTTTAACTTACACTGTTTCAATCAAGCAAATTACCTTTTTTCAACATTATCATTATGGTATGAAGGATTATGTTTAGTTTTAGAATCAGATTCACTCAACAACGTTTTGACCATTTTGGTTACCTTCAAAGCTCTTGCAAAAGGAGTAAACAGCTAAAACGGAATTTAAGAGGAATGTTTAGCTTACACTGTTTCTATCAAGCAAATGACCTTTTTTCATCATTATCATAATGGTATGAAGGATTATGTTTAGTTTTAGAACCTTATTCACTCAACGTTTTGACCATTTTTGTTACTCTCAAAGCTCTTGCAGAAGGAGTAAACAGCTAAAACGGACTGTATGAAGAATCCTTTAGCTTACACTGTTTCCATCAAGCAAATTATCTTTTTTCATCATTATCATAATGGTATGAAGGATTATGTTTAGTTTTAGAACCAGATTCACTCAACAACGTCTTGACCATTATTGTTACTTTTAAAGCTTTTGCAGACGGAGTAAACAGCTAAAACGGAATTTAAGAGGAATGCTTTAGCTTACACTGTTTCTATCAAGCAAATTACCTTTTTTCATCATTATCATTATGGTATAAAGGATTGTTTAGTTTCAGAACCAGATTCACTCAACAACGTTTTAAACATTATTGTTACTTTCAAAGCTCTTGCAGAAGGAGAAAACAGCTAAAACAGACTGTATGAAGAATGCTTTAACTTACACTGTTTCAATCAAGCAAATTACCTTTTTTCAACATTATCATTATGGTATGAAGGATTATGTTTAGTTTTAGAATCAGATTCACTCAACAACGTTTTGACCATTTTTGTTACCTTCAAAGCTCTTGCAAAAGGAGTAAACAGCTAAAACAGACTGTAAGAGGATTGCTTTAGCTTACACTGTTTCTATCAAGCAAATGACCTTTTTTCATCATTATCATTATGGTATGAAGGATTATGTTTAGTTTTAGAACCAGATTCACTCAACAACGTCTTGACCATTTTTTTTACTGTCAAAGCTCTTGCAGAAGGAGTAAACAGCTAAAACGGAATTTAAGAGGAATGTTTAGCTTACACTGTTTCTATCAAGCAAATGACCTTTTTTCATCATTATCATAATGGTATGAAGGATTATGTTTACTTTTAGAACCAGATTCACTCAACAACGTTTTGACCATTTTTGTTACTTCCAAAGCTTTTCCAGAAGGAGTAAACAGCTAAAACGAATTTAAGAGGAATGTTTAGCTTACACTGTTTCTATCAAGCAAATGACCTTTTTTCATCATTATCATAATGGTATGAAGGATTATGTTTAGTTTTAGAACCAGATTCACTCAACAACGTCTTGACCATTATTGTTACTTTTAAAGCTTTTGCAGAAGAAGTAAACAGCTAAAACGGACTGTATGAAGAATGCTTTAGCTTACACTGTTTCTATCAAGCAAATGACCTTTTTTCATCATTATCATAATGGTATGAAGGATTATGTTTACTTTTAGAACCTTATTCACTCATCAACGTTTTGACCATTTTTGTTACTTTCAAAGCTCTTGCAAAAGTAGTAAACAGCTAAAACAGACTGTAAGAGGATTGCTTTAGCTTACACTGTTTCTATCAAGCAAATTACCTTTTTTCAACATTATCATTATGGTATGAAGGATTATGTTTAGTTTTAGAACCAGATTCACTCAACAACGTCTTGACCATTTTTGTTACTGTCAAAGCTCTTGCAGAAGGAGTAAACAGCTAAAACGGAATTTAAGAGAAATGTTTAGCTTACACTGTTTCTATCAAGCAAATGACCTTTTTTCATCATTATCATAATGGTATGAAGGATTATGTTTACTTTTAGAACCTTATTCACTCAACAACGTTTTGACCATTTTTGTTACTTTTAAAGCTTTTGCAGACGGAGTAAACAGCTAAAACGGAATTTAAGAGGAATGCTTTAGCTTACACTGTTTCTATCAAGCAAATGACCTTTTTTCATCATTATCATAATGGTATGAAGGATTATGTTTAGTTTTAGAACCTTATTCACTCAACAACGTTTTGACCATTATTGTTACTTTTAAAGCTTTTGCAGAAGGAGTAAACAGCTAAAACAGAATGTATGAAGAAGGCTTTAGCTTACACTGTTTCTATCAAGCAAATGACCTTTTTTCATCATTATCATAATGGTATGAAGGATTATGTTTAGTTTTAGAACCTTATTCACTCAACAACGTTTTGACCAGTATTGTTACTTTTAAAGCTTTCTCAGAAGGAGTAAACAGCTAAAACAGAATGTAAGAGGAATGCTTTAGCTTACACTGTTTCTATCAAGCAAATTACCTTTTTTCATCATTATCATAATGGTATGAAGGATTATGTTTAGTTTTAGAACCTTATTCACTCAACAACGTTTTGACCATTATTGTTACTTTTAAAGCTTTTTCAGAAGGAGTAAACAGCTAAAACGGACTGTATGAAGAATGCTTTAGCTTACACTGTTTCTATCAAGCAAATGACCTTTTTTCATCATTATCATAATGGTATGAAGGATTATGTTTAGTTTTAGAACCTTATTCACTCAACAACGTTTTGACCAGTATTGTTACTTTTAAAGCTTTCTCAGAAGGAGTAAACAGCTAAAACAGAATGTAAGAGGAATGCTTTAGCTTACACTGTTTCTATCAAGCAAATGACCTTTTTTCATCATTATCATAATGGTATGAAGGATTATGTTTAGTTTTAGAACCTTATTCACTCAACAACGTTTTGACCATTATTGTTACTTTTAAAGCTTTTGCAGAAGGAGTAAACAGCTAAAACGGACTGTATGAAGAGGGCTTTAGCTTACACTGTTTCTATCAAGCAAATGACCTTTTTTCATCATTATCATAATGGTATGAAGGATTATGTTTAGTTTTAGAACCTTATTCACTCAACAACGTTTTGACCATTATTGTTACTTTTAAAGCTTTTGCAGACGGAGTAAACAGCTAAAACGGAATTTAAGAGGAATGCTTTAGCTTACACTGTTTCTATCAAGCAAATTACCTTTTTTCATCATTATCATTATGGTATGAAGGATTGTTTAGTTTCAGAACCAGATTCACTCAACAACGTTTTAAACATTATTGTTACTTTCAAAGCTCTTGCAGAAGGAGAAAACAGCTAAAACGGACTGTATGAAGAATGCTTTAGCTTACACTGTTCCTATCAAGCAAATTACCTTTTTTCATCATTATCATTATGGTATGAAGGATTATGTTTAGTTTTAGAACCTTATTCACTCAACGTTTTGACCATTTTTGTTACTGTCAAAGCTCTTGCAGAAGGAGTAAACAGCTAAAACGGAATTTAAGAGGAATGTTTAGCTTACACTGTTTCCATCAAGCAAATTATCTTTTTTCATCATTATCATAATGGTATGAAGGATTATGTTTAGTTTTAGAACCAGATTCACTCAACAACGTCTTGACCATTATTGTTACTTTTAAAGCTTTTGCAGAAGGAGTAAACAGCTAAAACGGACTGTATGAAGAATGCTTTAGCTTACACTGTTTCTATCAAGCAAATTACCTTTTTTCATCATTATCATTATGGTATGAAGGATTGTTTAGTTTCAGAACCAGATTCACTCAACAACGTTTTAAACATTATTGTTACTTTCAAAGCTCTTGCAGAAGGAGAAAACAGCTAAAACGGACTGTATGAAGAATGCTTTAGCTTACACTGTTTCTATCAAGCAAATGACCTTTTTTCATCATTATCATAATGGTATGAAGGATTGTGTTTAGTTTTAGAACCAGATTCACTCAACAACGTTTTGACCATTTTTGTTACTGTCAAAGCTCTTGCAGAAGGAGTAAACAGCTAAAACGGAATTTAAGAGGAATGTTTAGCTTACACTGTTTCTATCAAGCAAATGACCTTTTTTCATCATTATCATAATGGTATGAAGGATTATGTTTAGTTTTAGAACCTTATTCACTCATCAACGTTTTGACCATTTTTGTTACTTTCAAAGCTCTTGCAAAAGTAGTAAACAGCTAAAACAGACTGTAAGAGGATTGCTTTAGCTTACACTGTTTCTATCAAGCAAATGACCTTTTTTCATCATTATCATTATGGTATAAAGGATTGTTTAGTTTCAGAACCAGATTCACTCAACAACGTTTTAAACATTATTGTTACTTTCAAAGCTCTTGCAGAAGGAGTAAACAGCTAAAACGGACTGTATGAAGAATGCTTTAGCTTACACTGTTTCTATCAAGCAAATTACCTTTTTTCATCATTATCATTATGGTATGAAGGATTGTTTAGTTTTAGAATCAGATTCACTCAACAACGTTTTGACCATTTTTGTTACCTTCAAAGCTCTTGCAAAAGGAGTAAACAGCTAAAACAGACTGTAAGAGGATTGCTTTAGCTTACACTGTTTCTATCAAGCGAATTACCTTTTTTCATCATTATCATTATGGTATGAAGGATTATGTTTAGTTTTAGAACCAGATTCACTCAACAACGTCTTGACCATTTTTGTTACTGTCAAAGCTCTTGCAGAAGGAGTAAACAGCTAAAACGGAATTTAAGAGGAATGTTTAGCTTACACTGTTTCTATCAAGCAAATTACCTTTTTTCAACATTATCATTATGGTATGAAGGATTATGTTTAGTTTTAGAACCAGATTCACTCAACAACGTTTTGGACAATTTTTGTTACTTTCAAAGCTTTTCCAGAAAGAGTAAACAGCTAAAACGGACTGTATGAAGAATGCTTTAGCTTACACTGTTTCTATCAAGCAAATGACCTTTTTTCATCATTATCATAATGGTATTTAGGATTATGTTTAGTTTTAGAACCTTATTCACTCTACAACGTTTTGGACCATTATTGTTACTTTTAAAGCTTTTGCAGAAGAAGTAAACAGCTAAAACGGACTGTATGAAGAATGCTTTAGCTTACACTGTTTCTATCAAGCAAATTACCTTTTTTCATCATTATCATAATTTTATGAAGGATTATGTTTAGTTTTAGAACCAGATTCACTCAACAACATCTTGACCATTATTGTTACTTTTAAAGCTTTTGCAGAAGAAGTAAACAGCTAAAACGGACTGTATGAAGAATGCTTTAGCTTCACTGTTTCTATCAAGCAAATTACCTTTTTTCATCATTATCATAATTTTATGAAGGATTATGTTTACTTTTAGAACCAGATTCACTCAACAACGTTTTGACCATTTTTGTTACTTCCAAAGCTTTTCCAGAAGGAGTAAACATCTAAAACGAATTTAAGAGGAATGTTTAGCCTACACTGTTTCTATCAAGCAAATTACCTTTTTTCCTCATTATCATTATGGTATGAAGGATTATGTTTAGTTTTAGAACCAGATTCACTCAACAACGTTTTGACCATTTTTGTTACTTTCAAAGCTTTTCCAGAAGGAGTAAACAGCTAAAACGGACTGTATGAAGAATCCTTTAGCTTACACTGTTTCTATCAAGCAAATGACCTTTTTTCATCATTATCATAATGGTATGAAGGATTATGTTTAGTTTTAGAACCTTATTCACTCATCAACGTTTTGACCATTTTTGTTACTTTCAAAGCTCTTGCAAAAGTAGTAAACAGCTAAAACAGACTGTAAGAGGATTGCTTTAGCTTACACTGTTTCTATCAAGCAAATTACCTTTTTTCAACATTATCATTATGGTATGAAGGATTATGTTTAGTTTTAGAACCAGATTCACTCAACAACGTCTTGACCATTTTTGTTACTGTCAAAGCTCTTGCAGAAGGAGTAAACAGCTAAAACGGAATTTAAGAGAAATGTTTAGCTTACACTGTTTCTATCAAGCAAATGACCTTTTTTCATCATTATCATAATGGTATGAAGGATTATGTTTACTTTTAGAACCAGATTCACTCTACAACGTTTTGACCATTTTTGTTACTTTTAAAGCTTTTGCAGACGGAGTAAACAGCTAAAACGGAATTTAAGAGGAATGCTTTAGCTTACACTGTTTCTATCAAGCAAATTACCTTTTTTCATCATTATCATTATGGTATGAAGGATTGTTTAGTTTCAGAACCAGATTCACTCAACAACGTTTTAAACATTATTGTTACTTTCAAAGCTCTTGCAGAAGGAGAAAACAGCTAAAACGGACTGTATGAAGAATGCTTTAGCTTACACTGTTCCTATCAAGCAAATTACCTTTTTTCATCATTATCATTATGGTATGAAGGATTATGTTTAGTTTTAGAACCTTATTCACTCAACGTTTTGACCATTTTTGTTACTGTCAAAGCTCTTGCAGAAGGAGTAAACAGCTAAAACGGACTGTATGAAGAATGCTTTAGCTTACACTGTTTCTATCAAGCAAATTACCTTTTTTCATCATTATCATAATGGTATGAAGGATTGTGTTTAGTTTTAGAACCAGATTCACTCAACAATGTTTTGACCATTTTTGTTACCTTCAAAGCTCTTGCAAAAGGAGTAAACAGCTAAAACAGACTGTAAGAGGATTGCTTTAGCTTACACTGTTTCTATCAAGCAAATTACCTTTTTTCATCATTATCATAATGGTATGAAGGATTATGTTTAGTTTTAGAACCTTATTCACTCAACAACGTTTTGACCATTTTTGTTACTGTCAAAGCTCTTGCAGAAGGAGTAAACAGCTAAAACGGAATTTAAGAGGAATGTTTAGCTTACACTGTTTCTATCAAGCAAATGACCTTTTTTCATCATTATCATAATGGTATGAAGGATTATGTTTAGTTTTAGAACCTTATTCACTCAACGTTTTGACCATTTTTGTTACTCTCAAAGCTCTTGCAGAAGGAGTAAACAGCTAAAACGGACTGTATGAAGAATCCTTTAGCTTACACTGTTTCCATCAAGCAAATTATCTTTTTTCATCATTATCATAATGGTATGAAGGATTATGTTTAGTTTTAGAACCAGATTCACTCAACAACGTCTTGACCATTATTGTTACTTTTAAAGCTTTTGCAGACGGAGTAAACAGCTAAAACGGAATTTAAGAGGAATGCTTTAGCTTACACTGTTTCTATCAAGCAAATTACCTTTTTTCATCATTATCATTATGGTATAAAGGATTGTTTAGTTTCAGAACCAGATTCACTCAACAACGTTTTAAACATTATTGTTACTTTCAAAGCTCTTGCAGAAGGAGAAAACAGCTAAAACAGACTGTATGAAGAATGCTTTAACTTACACTATTTCAATCAAGCAAATTACCTTTTTTCAACATTATCATTATGGTATGAAGGATTATGTTTAGTTTTAGAATCAGATTCACTCAACAACGTTTTGACCATTTTAGTTACCTTCAAAGCTCTTGCAAAAGGAGTAAACAGCTAAAACGGAATTTAAGAGGAATGTTTAGCTTACACTGTTTCTATCAAGCAAATGACCTTTTTTCATCATTATCATAATGGTATGAAGGATTATGTTTAGTTTTAGAACCTTATTCACTCAACGTTTTGACCATTTTTGTTACTCTCAAAGCTCTTGCAGAAGGAGTAAACAGCTAAAACGGACTGTATGAAGAATCCTTTAGCTTACACTGTTTCCATCAAGCAAATTATCTTTTTTCATCATTATCATAATGGTATGAAGGATTATGTTTAGTTTTAGAACCAGATTCACTCAACAACGTCTTGACCATTATTGTTACTTTTAAAGCTTTTGCAGACGGAGTAAACAGCTAAAACGGAATTTAAGAGGAATGCTTTAGCTTACACTGTTTCTATCAAGCAAATTACCTTTTTTCATCATTATCATTATGGTATAAAGGATTGTTTAGTTTCAGAACCAGATTCACTCAACAACGTTTTAAACATTATTGTTACTTTCAAAGCTCTTGCAGAAGGAGAAAACAGCTAAAACAGACTGTATGAAGAATGCTTTAACTTACACTGTTTCAATCAAGCAAATTACCTTTTTTCAACATTATCATTATGGTATGAAGGATTATGTTTAGTTTTAGAATCAGATTCACTCAACAACGTTTTGACCATTTTTGTTACCTTCAAAGCTCTTGCAAAAGGAGTAAACAGCTAAAACAGACTGTAAGAGGATTGCTTTAGCTTACACTGTTTCTATCAAGCAAATGACCTTTTTTCATCATTATCATTATGGTATGAAGGATTATGTTTAGTTTTAGAACCAGATTCACTCAACAACGTCTTGACCATTTTTTTTACTGTCAAAGCTCTTGCAGAAGGAGTAAACAGCTAAAACGGAATTTAAGAGGAATGTTTAGCTTACACTGTTTCTATCAAGCAAATGACCTTTTTTCATCATTATCATAATGGTATGAAGGATTATGTTTACTTTTAGAACCAGATTCACTCAACAACGTTTTGACCATTTTTGTTACTTCCAAAGCTTTTCCAGAAGGAGTAAACAGCTAAAACGAATTTAAGAGGAATGTTTAGCTTACACTGTTTCTATCAAGCAAATGACCTTTTTTCATCATTATCATAATGGTATGAAGGATTATGTTTAGTTTTAGAACCAGATTCACTCAACAACGTCTTGACCATTATTGTTACTTTTAAAGCTTTTGCAGAAGAAGTAAACAGCTAAAACGGACTGTATGAAGAATGCTTTAGCTTACACTGTTTCTATCAAGCAAATGACCTTTTTTCATCATTATCATAATGGTATGAAGGATTATGTTTACTTTTAGAACCTTATTCACTCATCAACGTTTTGACCATTTTTGTTACTTTCAAAGCTCTTGCAAAAGTAGTAAACAGCTAAAACAGACTGTAAGAGGATTGCTTTAGCTTACACTGTTTCTATCAAGCAAATTACCTTTTTTCAACATTATCATTATGGTATGAAGGATTATGTTTAGTTTTAGAACCAGATTCACTCAACAACGTCTTGACCATTTTTGTTACTGTCAAAGCTCTTGCAGAAGGAGTAAACAGCTAAAACGGAATTTAAGAGAAATGTTTAGCTTACACTGTTTCTATCAAGCAAATGACCTTTTTTCATCATTATCATAATGGTATGAAGGATTATGTTTACTTTTAGAACCTTATTCACTCAACAACGTTTTGACCATTTTTGTTACTTTTAAAGCTTTTGCAGACGGAGTAAACAGCTAAAACGGAATTTAAGAGGAATGCTTTAGCTTACACTGTTTCTATCAAGCAAATGACCTTTTTTCATCATTATCATAATGGTATGAAGGATTATGTTTAGTTTTAGAACCTTATTCACTCAACAACGTTTTGACCATTATTGTTACTTTTAAAGCTTTTGCAGAAGGAGTAAACAGCTAAAACAGAATGTATGAAGAAGGCTTTAGCTTACACTGTTTCTATCAAGCAAATGACCTTTTTTCATCATTATCATAATGGTATGAAGGATTATGTTTAGTTTTAGAACCTTATTCACTCAACAACGTTTTGACCAGTATTGTTACTTTTAAAGCTTTCTCAGAAGGAGTAAACAGCTAAAACAGAATGTAAGAGGAATGCTTTAGCTTACACTGTTTCTATCAAGCAAACTACCTTTTTTCATCATTATCATAATGGTATGAAGGATTATGTTTAGTTTTAGAACCTTATTCACTCAACAACGTTTTGACCATTATTGTTACTTTTAAAGCTTTTTCAGAAGGAGTAAACAGCTAAAACGGACTGTATGAAGAATGCTTTAGCTTACACTGTTTCTATCAAGCAAATGACCTTTTTTCATCATTATCATAATGGTATGAAGGATTATGTTTAGTTTTAGAACCTTATTCACTCAACAACGTTTTGACCATTATTGTTACTTTTAAAGCTTTCTCAGAAGGAGTAAACAGCTAAAACAGAATGTATGAAGAAGGCTTTAGCTTACACTGTTTCTATCAAGCAAATGACCTTTTTTCATCATTATCATAATGGTATGAAGGATTATGTTTAGTTTTAGAACCTTATTCACTCAACAACGTTTTGACCATTTTTGTTACCTTCAAAGCTCTTGCAAAAGGAGTAAACAGCTAAAACAGACTGTAAGAGGATTGCTTTAACTTACACTGTTTCAATCAAGCAAATTACCTTTTTTCAACATTATCATTATGGTATGAAGGATTATGTTTAGTTTTAGAATCAGATTCACTCAACAACGTTTTGACCATTTTTGTTACCTTCAAAGCTCTTGCAAAAGGAGTAAACAGCTAAAACAGACTGTAAGAGGATTGCTTTAGCTTACACTGTTTCTATCAAGCAAATGACCTTTTTTCATCATTATCATTATGGTATGAAGGATTATGTTTAGTTTTAGAACCAGATTCACTCAACAACGTCTTGACCATTTTTTTTACTGTCAAAGCTCTTGCAGAAGGAGTAAACAGCTAAAACGGAATTTAAGAGGAATGTTTAGCTTACACTGTTTCTATCAAGCAAATGACCTTTTTTCATCATTATCATAATGGTATGAAGGATTATGTTTACTTTTAGAACCAGATTCACTCAACAACGTTTTGACCATTTTTGTTACTTCCAAAGCTTTTCCAGAAGGAGTAAACAGCTAAAACGAATTTAAGAGGAATGTTTAGCTTACACTGTTTCTATCAAGCAAATGACCTTTTTTCATCATTATCATAATGGTATGAAGGATTATGTTTAGTTTTAGAACCAGATTCACTCAACAACGTCTTGACCATTATTGTTACTTTTAAAGCTTTTGCAGAAGAAGTAAACAGCTAAAACGGACTGTATGAAGAATGCTTTAGCTTACACTGTTTCTATCAAGCAAATGACCTTTTTTCATCATTATCATAATGGTATGAAGGATTATGTTTAGTTTTAGAACCTTATTCACTCATCAACGTTTTGACCATTTTTGTTACTTTCAAAGCTCTTGCAAAAGTAGTAAACAGCTAAAACAGACTGTAAGAGGATTGCTTTAGCTTACACTGTTTCTATCAAGCAAATTACCTTTTTTCAACATTATCATTATGGTATGAAGGATTATGTTTAGTTTTAGAACCAGATTCACTCAACAACGTCTTGACCATTTTTGTTACTGTCAAAGCTCTTGCAGAAGGAGTAAACAGCTAAAACGGAATTTAAGAGAAATGTTTAGCTTACACTGTTTCTATCAAGCAAATGACCTTTTTTCATCATTATCATAATGGTATGAAGGATTATGTTTACTTTTAGAACCTTATTCACTCAACAACGTTTTGACCATTATTGTTACTTTTAAAGCTTTCTCAGAAGGAGTAAACAGCTAAAACAGAATGTAAGAGGAATGCTTTAGCTTACACTGTTTCTATCAAGCAAATGACCTTTTTTCATCATTATCATAATGGTATGAAGGATTATGTTTAGTTTTAGAACCTTATTCACTCAACAACGTTTTGACCAGTATTGTTACTTTTAAAGCTTTCTCAGAAGGAGTAAACAGCTAAAACAGAATGTAAGAGGAATGCTTTAGCTTACACTGTTTCTATCAAGCAAATGACCTTTTTTCATCATTATCATAATGGTATGAAGGATTATGTTTAGTTTTAGAACCTTATTCACTCAACAACGTTTTGACCATTATTGTTACTTTTAAAGCTTTCTCAGAAGGAGTAAACAGCTAAAACAGAATGTAAGAGGAATGCTTTAGCTTACACTGTTTCTATCAAGCAAATGACCTTTTTTCATCATTATCATAATGGTATGAAGGATTATGTTTAGTTTTAGAACCTTATTCACTCAACAACGTTTTGACCATTATTGTTACTTTTAAAGCTTTTTCAGAAGGAGTAAACAGCTAAAACGGACTGTATGAAGAATGCTTTAGCTTACACTGTTTCTATCAAGCAAATGACCTTTTTTCATCATTATCATAATGGTATGAAGGATTATGTTTAGTTTTAGAACCTTATTCACTCAACAACGTTTTGACCATTATTGTTACTTTTAAAGCTTTCTCAGAAGGAGTAAACAGCTAAAACAGAATGTATGAAGAAGGCTTTAGCTTACACTGTTTCTATCAAGCAAATGACCTTTTTTCATCATTATCATAATGGTATGAAGGATTATGTTTAGTTTTAGAACCTTATTCACTCAACAACGTTTTGACCATTATTGTTACTTTTAAAGCTTTCTCAGAAGGAGTAAACAGCTAAAACAGAATGTAAGAGGAATGCTTTAGCTTACACTGTTTCTATCAAGCAAATGACCTTTTTTCATCATTATCATAATGGTATGAAGGATTATGTTTAGTTTTAGAACCTTATTCACTCAACAACGTTTTGACCATTATTGTTACTTTTAAAGCTTTTTCAGAAGGAGTAAACAGCTAAAACGGACTGTATGAAGAATGCTTTAGCTTACACTGTTTCTATCAAGCAAATGACCTTTTTTCATCATTATCATAATGGTATGAAGGATTATGTTTAGTTTTAGAACCTTATTCACTCAACAACGTTTTGACCATTATTGTTACTTTTAAAGCTTTCTCAGAAGGAGTAAACAGCTAAAACAGAATGTATGAAGAAGGCTTTAGCTTACACTGTTTCTATCAAGCAAATGACCTTTTTTCATCATTATCATAATGGTATGAAGGATTATGTTTAGTTTTAGAACCTTATTCACTCAACAACGTTTTGACCATTATTGTTACTTTTAAAGCTTTTGCAGAAGGAGTAAACAGCTAAAACGGACTGTATGAAGAGGGCTTTAGCTTACACTGTTTCTATCAAGCAAATGACCTTTTTTCATCATTATCATAATGGTATGAAGGATTATGTTTAGTTTTAGAACCTTATTCACTCAACAACGTTTTGACCATTATTGTTACTTTTAAAGCTTTTGCAGACGGAGTAAACAGCTAAAACGGAATTTAAGAGGAATGCTTTAGCTTACACTGTTTCTATCAAGCAAATTACCTTTTTTCATCATTATCATTATGGTATGAAGGATTGTTTAGTTTCAGAACCAGATTCACTCAACAACGTTTTAAACATTATTGTTACTTTCAAAGCTCTTGCAGAAGGAGAAAACAGCTAAAACGGACTGTATGAAGAATGCTTTAGCTTACACTGTTCCTATCAAGCAAATTACCTTTTTTCATCATTATCATTATGGTATGAAGGATTATGTTTAGTTTTAGAACCTTATTCACTCAACGTTTTGACCATTTTTGTTACTGTCAAAGCTCTTGCAGAAGGAGTAAACAGCTAAAACGGAATTTAAGAGGAATGTTTAGCTTACACTGTTTCCATCAAGCAAATTATCTTTTTTCATCATTATCATAATGGTATGAAGGATTATGTTTAGTTTTAGAACCAGATTCACTCAACAACGTCTTGACCATTATTGTTACTTTTAAAGCTTTTGCAGAAGGAGTAAACAGCTAAAACGGACTGTATGAAGAATGCTTTAGCTTACACTGTTTCTATCAAGCAAATTACCTTTTTTCATCATTATCATTATGGTATGAAGGATTGTTTAGTTTCAGAACCAGATTCACTCAACAACGTTTTAAACATTATTGTTACTTTCAAAGCTCTTGCAGAAGGAGAAAACAGCTAAAACGGACTGTATGAAGAATGCTTTAGCTTACACTGTTTCTATCAAGCAAATGACCTTTTTTCATCATTATCATAATGGTATGAAGGATTGTGTTTAGTTTTAGAACCAGATTCACTCAACAACGTTTTGACCATTTTTGTTACTGTCAAAGCTCTTGCAGAAGGAGTAAACAGCTAAAACGGAATTTAAGAGGAATGTTTAGCTTACACTGTTTCTATCAAGCAAATGACCTTTTTTCATCATTATCATAATGGTATGAAGGATTATGTTTAGTTTTAGAACCTTATTCACTCATCAACGTTTTGACCATTTTTGTTACTTTCAAAGCTCTTGCAAAAGTAGTAAACAGCTAAAACAGACTGTAAGAGGATTGCTTTAGCTTACACTGTTTCTATCAAGCAAATGACCTTTTTTCATCATTATCATTATGGTATAAAGGATTGTTTAGTTTCAGAACCAGATTCACTCAACAACGTTTTAAACATTATTGTTACTTTCAAAGCTCTTGCAGAAGGAGTAAACAGCTAAAACGGACTGTATGAAGAATGCTTTAGCTTACACTGTTTCTATCAAGCAAATTACCTTTTTTCATCATTATCATTATGGTATGAAGGATTGTTTAGTTTTAGAATCAGATTCACTCAACAACGTTTTGACCATTTTTGTTACCTTCAAAGCTCTTGCAAAAGGAGTAAACAGCTAAAACAGACTGTAAGAGGATTGCTTTAGCTTACACTGTTTCTATCAAGCAAATTACCTTTTTTCAACATTATCATTATGGTATGAAGGATTATGTTTAGTTTTAGAACCAGATTCACTCAACAACGTCTTGACCATTTTTGTTACTGTCAAAGCTCTTGCAGAAGGAGTAAACAGCTAAAACGGAATTTAAGAGAAATGTTTAGCTTACACTGTTTCTATCAAGCAAATGACCTTTTTTCATCATTATCATAATGGTATGAAGGATTATGTTTACTTTTAGAACCAGATTCACTCTACAACGTTTTGACCATTTTTGTTACTTTTAAAGCTTTTGCAGACGGAGTAAACAGCTAAAACGGAATTTAAGAGGAATGCTTTAGCTTACACTGTTTCTATCAAGCAAATTACCTTTTTTCATCATTATCATTATGGTATGAAGGATTGTTTAGTTTCAGAACCAGATTCACTCAACAACGTTTTAAACATTATTGTTACTTTCAAAGCTCTTGCAGAAGGAGAAAACAGCTAAAACGGACTGTATGAAGAATGCTTTAGCTTACACTGTTCCTATCAAGCAAATTACCTTTTTTCATCATTATCATTATGGTATGAAGGATTATGTTTAGTTTTAGAACCTTATTCACTCAACGTTTTGACCATTTTTGTTACTGTCAAAGCTCTTGCAGAAGGAGTAAACAGCTAAAACGGACTGTATGAAGAATGCTTTAGCTTACACTGTTTCTATCAAGCAAATTACCTTTTTTCATCATTATCATAATGGTATGAAGGATTGTGTTTAGTTTTAGAACCAGATTCACTCAACAATGTTTTGACCATTTTTGTTACCTTCAAAGCTCTTGCAAAAGGAGTAAACAGCTAAAACAGACTGTAAGAGGATTGCTTTAGCTTACACTGTTTCTATCAAGCAAATTACCTTTTTTCATCATTATCATAATGGTATGAAGGATTATGTTTAGTTTTAGAACCTTATTCACTCAACAACGTTTTGACCATTTTTGTTACTGTCAAAGCTCTTGCAGAAGGAGTAAACAGCTAAAACGGAATTTAAGAGGAATGTTTAGCTTACACTGTTTCTATCAAGCAAATGACCTTTTTTCATCATTATCATAATGGTATGAAGGATTATGTTTAGTTTTAGAACCTTATTCACTCAACGTTTTGACCATTTTTGTTACTCTCAAAGCTCTTGCAGAAGGAGTAAACAGCTAAAACGGACTGTATGAAGAATCCTTTAGCTTACACTGTTTCCATCAAGCAAATTATCTTTTTTCATCATTATCATAATGGTATGAAGGATTATGTTTAGTTTTAGAACCAGATTCACTCAACAACGTCTTGACCATTATTGTTACTTTTAAAGCTTTTGCAGACGGAGTAAACAGCTAAAACGGAATTTAAGAGGAATGCTTTAGCTTACACTGTTTCTATCAAGCAAATTACCTTTTTTCATCATTATCATTATGGTATAAAGGATTGTTTAGTTTCAGAACCAGATTCACTCAACAACGTTTTAAACATTATTGTTACTTTCAAAGCTCTTGCAGAAGGAGAAAACAGCTAAAACAGACTGTATGAAGAATGCTTTAACTTACACTGTTTCAATCAAGCAAATTACCTTTTTTCAACATTATCATTATGGTATGAAGGATTATGTTTAGTTTTAGAATCAGATTCACTCAACAACGTTTTGACCATTTTGGTTACCTTCAAAGCTCTTGCAAAAGGAGTAAACAGCTAAAACGGAATTTAAGAGGAATGTTTAGCTTACACTGTTTCTATCAAGCAAATGACCTTTTTTCATCATTATCATAATGGTATGAAGGATTATGTTTAGTTTTAGAACCTTATTCACTCAACGTTTTGACCATTTTTGTTACTGTCAAAGCTCTTGCAGAAGGAGTAAACAGCTAAAACGGACTGTATGAAGAATCCTTTAGCTTACACTGTTTCCATCAAGCAAATTATCTTTTTTCATCTTTATCATAATGGTATGAAGGATTATGTTTAGTTTTAGAACCAGATTCACTCAACAACGTCTTGACCATTATTGTTACTTTTAAAGCTTTTGCAGACGGAGTAAACAGCTAAAACGGAATTTAAGAGGAATGCTTTAGCTTACACTGTTTCTATCAAGCAAATTACCTTTTTTCATCATTATCATTATGGTATAAAGGATTGTTTAGTTTCAGAACCAGATTCACTCAACAACGTTTTAAACATTATTGTTACTTTCAAAGCTCTTGCAGAAGGAGAAAACAGCTAAAACAGACTGTATGAAGAATGCTTTAACTTACACTGTTTCAATCAAGCAAATTACCTTTTTTCAACATTATCATTATGGTATGAAGGATTATGTTTAGTTTTAGAATCAGATTCACTCAACAACGTTTTGACCATTTTTGTTACCTTCAAAGCTCTTGCAAAAGGAGTAAACAGCTAAAACAGACTGTAAGAGGATTGCTTTAGCTTACACTGTTTCTATCAAGCAAATGACCTTTTTTCATCATTATCATTATGGTATGAAGGATTATGTTTAGTTTTAGAACCAGATTCACTCAACAACGTCTTGACCATTTTTTTTACTGTCAAAGCTCTTGCAGAAGGAGTAAACAGCTAAAACGGAATTTAAGAGGAATGTTTAGCTTACACTGTTTCTATCAAGCAAATGACCTTTTTTCATCATTATCATAATGGTATGAAGGATTATGTTTACTTTTAGAACCAGATTCACTCAACAACGTTTTGACCATTTTTGTTACTTCCAAAGCTTTTCCAGAAGGAGTAAACAGCTAAAACGAATTTAAGAGGAATGTTTAGCTTACACTGTTTCTATCAAGCAAATGACCTTTTTTCATCATTATCATAATGGTATGAAGGATTATGTTTAGTTTTAGAACCAGATTCACTCAACAACGTCTTGACCATTATTGTTACTTTTAAAGCTTTTGCAGAAGAAGTAAACAGCTAAAACGGACTGTATGAAGAATGCTTTAGCTTACACTGTTTCTATCAAGCAAATGACCTTTTTTCATCATTATCATAATGGTATGAAGGATTATGTTTACTTTTAGAACCTTATTCACTCATCAACGTTTTGACCATTTTTGTTACTTTCAAAGCTCTTGCAAAAGTAGTAAACAGCTAAAACAGACTGTAAGAGGATTGCTTTAGCTTACACTGTTTCTATCAAGCATATTACCTTTTTTCAACATTATCATTATGGTATGAAGGATTATGTTTAGTTTTAGAACCAGATTCACTCAACAACGTCTTGACCATTTTTGTTACTGTCAAAGCTCTTGCAGAAGGAGTAAACAGCTAAAACGGAATTTAAGAGAAATGTTTAGCTTACACTGTTTCTATCAAGCAAATGACCTTTTTTCATCATTATCATAATGGTATGAAGGATTATGTTTACTTTTAGAACCTTATTCACTCAACAACGTTTTGACCATTTTTGTTACTTTTAAAGCTTTTGCAGACGGAGTAAACAGCTAAAACGGAATTTAAGAGGAATGCTTTAGCTTACACTGTTTCTATCAAGCAAATGACCTTTTTTCATCATTATCATAATGGTATGAAGGATTATGTTTAGTTTTAGAACCTTATTCACTCAACAACGTTTTGACCATTATTGTTACTTTTAAAGCTTTTGCAGAAGGAGTAAACAGCTAAAACAGAATGTATGAAGAAGGCTTTAGCTTACACTGTTTCTATCAAGCAAATGACCTTTTTTCATCATTATCATAATGGTATGAAGGATTATGTTTAGTTTTAGAACCTTATTCACTCAACAACGTTTTGACCAGTATTGTTACTTTTAAAGCTTTCTCAGAAGGAGTAAACAGCTAAAACAGAATGTAAGAGGAATGCTTTAGCTTACACTGTTTCTATCAAGCAAATTACCTTTTTTCATCATTATCATAATGGTATGAAGGATTATGTTTAGTTTTAGAACCTTATTCACTCAACAACGTTTTGACCATTATTGTTACTTTTAAAGCTTTTTCAGAAGGAGTAAACAGCTAAAACGGACTGTATGAAGAATGCTTTAGCTTACACTGTTTCTATCAAGCAAATGACCTTTTTTCATCATTATCATAATGGTATGAAGGATTATGTTTAGTTTTAGAACCTTATTCACTCAACAACGTTTTGACCATTATTGTTACTTTTAAAGCTTTCTCAGAAGGAGTAAACAGCTAAAACAGAATGTATGAAGAAGGCTTTAGCTTACACTGTTTCTATCAAGCAAATGACCTTTTTTCATCATTATCATAATGGTATGAAGGATTATGTTTAGTTTTAGAACCTTATTCACTCAACAACGTTTTGACCATTTTTGTTACCTTCAAAGCTCTTGCAAAAGGAGTAAACAGCTAAAACAGACTGTAAGAGGATTGCTTTAACTTACACTGTTTCAATCAAG
This sequence comes from Pungitius pungitius, assembly GCF_949316345.1. Classification (NCBI taxonomy): domain Eukaryota; kingdom Metazoa; phylum Chordata; class Actinopteri; order Perciformes; family Gasterosteidae; genus Pungitius; species Pungitius pungitius. The sequence goes on along the minus strand of NC_084901.1, from coordinate 23,990,106 downwards.
CAAATTACCTTTTTTCAACATTATCATTATGGTATGAAGGATTATGTTTAGTTTTAGAATCAGATTCACTCAACAACGTTTTGACCATTTTTGTTACCTTCAAAGCTCTTGCAAAAGGAGTAAACAGCTAAAACAGACTGTAAGAGGATTGCTTTAGCTTACACTGTTTCTATCAAGCAAATGACCTTTTTTCATCATTATCATTATGGTATGAAGGATTATGTTTAGTTTTAGAACCAGATTCACTCAACAACGTCTTGACCATTTTTTTTACTGTCAAAGCTCTTGCAGAAGGAGTAAACAGCTAAAACGGAATTTAAGAGGAATGTTTAGCTTACACTGTTTCTATCAAGCAAATGACCTTTTTTCATCATTATCATAATGGTATGAAGGATTATGTTTACTTTTAGAACCAGATTCACTCAACAACGTTTTGACCATTTTTGTTACTTCCAAAGCTTTTCCAGAAGGAGTAAACAGCTAAAACGAATTTAAGAGGAATGTTTAGCTTACACTGTTTCTATCAAGCAAATGACCTTTTTTCATCATTATCATAATGGTATGAAGGATTATGTTTAGTTTTAGAACCAGATTCACTCAACAACGTCTTGACCATTATTGTTACTTTTAAAGCTTTTGCAGAAGAAGTAAACAGCTAAAACAGAATGTAAGAGGAATGCTTTAGCTTACACTGTTTCTATCAAGCAAATGACCTTTTTTCATCATTATCATAATGGTATGAAGGATTATGTTTAGTTTTAGAACCTTATTCACTCAACAACGTTTTGACCATTATTGTTACTTTTAAAGCTTTCTCAGAAGGAGTAAACAGCTAAAACAGAATGTAAGAGGAATGCTTTAGCTTACACTGTTTCTATCAAGCAAATGACCTTTTTTCATCATTATCATAATGGTATGAAGGATTATGTTTAGTTTTAGAACCTTATTCACTCAACAACGTTTTGACCATTATTGTTACTTTTAAAGCTTTCTCAGAAGGAGTAAACAGCTAAAACAGAATGTAAGAGGAATGCTTTAGCTTACACTGTTTCTATCAAGCAAATGACCTTTTTTCATCATTATCATAATGGTATGAAGGATTATGTTTAGTTTTAGAACCTTATTCACTCAACAACGTTTTGACCATTATTGTTACTTTTAAAGCTTTTTCAGAAGGAGTAAACAGCTAAAACGGACTGTATGAAGAATGCTTTAGCTTACACTGTTTCTATCAAGCAAATGACCTTTTTTCATCATTATCATAATGGTATGAAGGATTATGTTTAGTTTTAGAACCTTATTCACTCAACAACGTTTTGACCATTATTGTTACTTTTAAAGCTTTCTCAGAAGGAGTAAACAGCTAAAACAGAATGTATGAAGAAGGCTTTAGCTTACACTGTTTCTATCAAGCAAATGACCTTTTTTCATCATTATCATAATGGTATGAAGGATTATGTTTAGTTTTAGAACCTTATTCACTCAACAACGTTTTGACCATTATTGTTACTTTTAAAGCTTTCTCAGAAGGAGTAAACAGCTAAAACAGAATGTAAGAGGAATGCTTTAGCTTACACTGTTTCTATCAAGCAAATGACCTTTTTTCATCATTATCATAATGGTATGAAGGATTATGTTTAGTTTTAGAACCTTATTCACTCAACAACGTTTTGACCATTATTGTTACTTTTAAAGCTTTTTCAGAAGGAGTAAACAGCTAAAACGGACTGTATGAAGAATGCTTTAGCTTACACTGTTTCTATCAAGCAAATGACCTTTTTTCATCATTATCATAATGGTATGAAGGATTATGTTTAGTTTTAGAACCTTATTCACTCAACAACGTTTTGACCATTATTGTTACTTTTAAAGCTTTCTCAGAAGGAGTAAACAGCTAAAACAGAATGTATGAAGAAGGCTTTAGCTTACACTGTTTCTATCAAGCAAATGACCTTTTTTCATCATTATCATAATGGTATGAAGGATTATGTTTAGTTTTAGAACCTTATTCACTCAACAACGTTTTGACCATTATTGTTACTTTTAAAGCTTTTGCAGAAGGAGTAAACAGCTAAAACGGACTGTATGAAGAGGGCTTTAGCTTACACTGTTTCTATCAAGCAAATGACCTTTTTTCATCATTATCATAATGGTATGAAGGATTATGTTTAGTTTTAGAACCTTATTCACTCAACAACGTTTTGACCATTATTGTTACTTTTAAAGCTTTTGCAGACGGAGTAAACAGCTAAAACGGAATTTAAGAGGAATGCTTTAGCTTACACTGTTTCTATCAAGCAAATTACCTTTTTTCATCATTATCATTATGGTATGAAGGATTGTTTAGTTTCAGAACCAGATTCACTCAACAACGTTTTAAACATTATTGTTACTTTCAAAGCTCTTGCAGAAGGAGAAAACAGCTAAAACGGACTGTATGAAGAATGCTTTAGCTTACACTGTTCCTATCAAGCAAATTACCTTTTTTCATCATTATCATTATGGTATGAAGGATTATGTTTAGTTTTAGAACCTTATTCACTCAACGTTTTGACCATTTTTGTTACTGTCAAAGCTCTTGCAGAAGGAGTAAACAGCTAAAACGGAATTTAAGAGGAATGTTTAGCTTACACTGTTTCCATCAAGCAAATTATCTTTTTTCATCATTATCATAATGGTATGAAGGATTATGTTTAGTTTTAGAACCAGATTCACTCAACAACGTCTTGACCATTATTGTTACTTTTAAAGCTTTTGCAGAAGGAGTAAACAGCTAAAACGGACTGTATGAAGAATGCTTTAGCTTACACTGTTTCTATCAAGCAAATTACCTTTTTTCATCATTATCATTATGGTATGAAGGATTGTTTAGTTTCAGAACCAGATTCACTCAACAACGTTTTAAACATTATTGTTACTTTCAAAGCTCTTGCAGAAGGAGAAAACAGCTAAAACGGACTGTATGAAGAATGCTTTAGCTTACACTGTTTCTATCAAGCAAATGACCTTTTTTCATCATTATCATAATGGTATGAAGGATTGTGTTTAGTTTTAGAACCAGATTCACTCAACAACGTTTTGACCATTTTTGTTACTGTCAAAGCTCTTGCAGAAGGAGTAAACAGCTAAAACGGAATTTAAGAGGAATGTTTAGCTTACACTGTTTCTATCAAGCAAATGACCTTTTTTCATCATTATCATAATGGTATGAAGGATTATGTTTAGTTTTAGAACCTTATTCACTCATCAACGTTTTGACCATTTTTGTTACTTTCAAAGCTCTTGCAAAAGTAGTAAACAGCTAAAACAGACTGTAAGAGGATTGCTTTAGCTTACACTGTTTCTATCAAGCAAATGACCTTTTTTCATCATTATCATTATGGTATAAAGGATTGTTTAGTTTCAGAACCAGATTCACTCAACAACGTTTTAAACATTATTGTTACTTTCAAAGCTCTTGCAGAAGGAGTAAACAGCTAAAACGGACTGTATGAAGAATGCTTTAGCTTACACTGTTTCTATCAAGCGAATTACCTTTTTTCATCATTATCATTATGGTATGAAGGATTATGTTTAGTTTTAGAACCAGATTCACTCAACAACGTCTTGACCATTTTTGTTACTGTCAAAGCTCTTGCAGAAGGAGTAAACAGCTAAAACGGAATTTAAGAGGAATGTTTAGCTTACACTGTTTCTATCAAGCAAATTACCTTTTTTCAACATTATCATTATGGTATGAAGGATTATGTTTAGTTTTAGAACCAGATTCACTCAACAACGTTTTGGACAATTTTTGTTACTTTCAAAGCTTTTCCAGAAGGAGTAAACAGCTAAAACGGACTGTATGAAGAATGCTTTAGCTTACACTGTTTCTATCAAGCAAATGACCTTTTTTCATCATTATCATAATGGTATTTAGGATTATGTTTAGTTTTAGAACCTTATTCACTCTACAACGTTTTGGACCATTATTGTTACTTTTAAAGCTTTTGCAGAAGAAGTAAACAGCTAAAACGGACTGTATGAAGAATGCTTTAGCTTACACTGTTTCTATCAAGCAAATTACCTTTTTTCATCATTATCATAATTTTATGAAGGATTATGTTTAGTTTTAGAACCAGATTCACTCAACAACATCTTGACCATTATTGTTACTTTTAAAGCTTTTGCAGAAGAAGTAAACAGCTAAAACGGACTGTATGAAGAATGCTTTAGCTTCACTGTTTCTATCAAGCAAATTACCTTTTTTCATCATTATCATAATTTTATGAAGGATTATGTTTACTTTTAGAACCAGATTCACTCAACAACGTTTTGACCATTTTTGTTACTTCCAAAGCTTTTCCAGAAGGAGTAAACATCTAAAACGAATTTAAGAGGAATGTTTAGCCTACACTGTTTCTATCAAGCAAATTACCTTTTTTCCTCATTATCATTATGGTATGAAGGATTATGTTTAGTTTTAGAACCAGATTCACTCAACAACGTTTTGACCATTTTTGTTACTTTCAAAGCTTTTCCAGAAGGAGTAAACAGCTAAAACGGACTGTATGAAGAATCCTTTAGCTTACACTGTTTCTATCAAGCAAATGACCTTTTTTCATCATTATCATAATGGTATGAAGGATTATGTTTAGTTTTAGAACCTTATTCACTCATCAACGTTTTGACCATTTTTGTTACTTTCAAAGCTCTTGCAAAAGTAGTAAACAGCTAAAACAGACTGTAAGAGGATTGCTTTAGCTTACACTGTTTCTATCAAGCAAATTACCTTTTTTCAACATTATCATTATGGTATGAAGGATTATGTTTAGTTTTAGAACCAGATTCACTCAACAACGTCTTGACCATTTTTGTTACTGTCAAAGCTCTTGCAGAAGGAGTAAACAGCTAAAACGGAATTTAAGAGAAATGTTTAGCTTACACTGTTTCTATCAAGCAAATGACCTTTTTTCATCATTATCATAATGGTATGAAGGATTATGTTTACTTTTAGAACCAGATTCACTCTACAACGTTTTGACCATTTTTGTTACTTTTAAAGCTTTTGCAGACGGAGTAAACAGCTAAAACGGAATTTAAGAGGAATGCTTTAGCTTACACTGTTTCTATCAAGCAAATTACCTTTTTTCATCATTATCATTATGGTATGAAGGATTGTTTAGTTTCAGAACCAGATTCACTCAACAACGTTTTAAACATTATTGTTACTTTCAAAGCTCTTGCAGAAGGAGAAAACAGCTAAAACGGACTGTATGAAGAATGCTTTAGCTTACACTGTTCCTATCAAGCAAATTACCTTTTTTCATCATTATCATTATGGTATGAAGGATTATGTTTAGTTTTAGAACCTTATTCACTCAACGTTTTGACCATTTTTGTTACTGTCAAAGCTCTTGCAGAAGGAGTAAACAGCTAAAACGGACTGTATGAAGAATGCTTTAGCTTACACTGTTTCTATCAAGCAAATTACCTTTTTTCATCATTATCATAATGGTATGAAGGATTGTGTTTAGTTTTAGAACCAGATTCACTCAACAATGTTTTGACCATTTTTGTTACCTTCAAAGCTCTTGCAAAAGGAGTAAACAGCTAAAACAGACTGTAAGAGGATTGCTTTAGCTTACACTGTTTCTATCAAGCAAATTACCTTTTTTCATCATTATCATAATGGTATGAAGGATTATGTTTAGTTTTAGAACCTTATTCACTCAACAACGTTTTGACCATTTTTGTTACTGTCAAAGCTCTTGCAGAAGGAGTAAACAGCTAAAACGGAATTTAAGAGGAATGTTTAGCTTACACTGTTTCTATCAAGCAAATGACCTTTTTTCATCATTATCATAATGGTATGAAGGATTATGTTTAGTTTTAGAACCTTATTCACTCAACGTTTTGACCATTTTTGTTACTCTCAAAGCTCTTGCAGAAGGAGTAAACAGCTAAAACGGACTGTATGAAGAATCCTTTAGCTTACACTGTTTCCATCAAGCAAATTATCTTTTTTCATCATTATCATAATGGTATGAAGGATTATGTTTAGTTTTAGAACCAGATTCACTCAACAACGTCTTGACCATTATTGTTACTTTTAAAGCTTTTGCAGACGGAGTAAACAGCTAAAACGGAATTTAAGAGGAATGCTTTAGCTTACACTGTTTCTATCAAGCAAATTACCTTTTTTCATCATTATCATTATGGTATAAAGGATTGTTTAGTTTCAGAACCAGATTCACTCAACAACGTTTTAAACATTATTGTTACTTTCAAAGCTCTTGCAGAAGGAGAAAACAGCTAAAACAGACTGTATGAAGAATGCTTTAACTTACACTGTTTCAATCAAGCAAATTACCTTTTTTCAACATTATCATTATGGTATGAAGGATTATGTTTAGTTTTAGAATCAGATTCACTCAACAACGTTTTGACCATTTTGGTTACCTTCAAAGCTCTTGCAAAAGGAGTAAACAGCTAAAACGGAATTTAAGAGGAATGTTTAGCTTACACTGTTTCTATCAAGCAAATGACCTTTTTTCATCATTATCATAATGGTATGAAGGATTATGTTTAGTTTTAGAACCTTATTCACTCAACGTTTTGACCATTTTTGTTACTGTCAAAGCTCTTGCAGAAGGAGTAAACAGCTAAAACGGACTGTATGAAGAATCCTTTAGCTTACACTGTTTCCATCAAGCAAATTATCTTTTTTCATCATTATCATAATGGTATGAAGGATTATGTTTAGTTTTAGAACCAGATTCACTCAACAACGTCTTGACCATTATTGTTACTTTTAAAGCTTTTGCAGACGGAGTAAACAGCTAAAACGGAATTTAAGAGGAATGCTTTAGCTTACACTGTTTCTATCAAGCAAATTACCTTTTTTCATCATTATCATTATGGTATAAAGGATTGTTTAGTTTCAGAACCAGATTCACTCAACAACGTTTTAAACATTATTGTTACTTTCAAAGCTCTTGCAGAAGGAGAAAACAGCTAAAACAGACTGTATGAAGAATGCTTTAACTTACACTGTTTCAATCAAGCAAATTACCTTTTTTCAACATTATCATTATGGTATGAAGGATTATGTTTAGTTTTAGAATCAGATTCACTCAACAACGTTTTGACCATTTTTGTTACCTTCAAAGCTCTTGCAAAAGGAGTAAACAGCTAAAACAGACTGTAAGAGGATTGCTTTAGCTTACACTGTTTCTATCAAGCAAATGACCTTTTTTCATCATTATCATTATGGTATGAAGGATTATGTTTAGTTTTAGAACCAGATTCACTCAACAACGTCTTGACCATTTTTTTTACTGTCAAAGCTCTTGCAGAAGGAGTAAACAGCTAAAACGGAATTTAAGAGGAATGTTTAGCTTACACTGTTTCTATCAAGCAAATGACCTTTTTTCATCATTATCATAATGGTATGAAGGATTATGTTTACTTTTAGAACCAGATTCACTCAACAACGTTTTGACCATTTTTGTTACTTCCAAAGCTTTTCCAGAAGGAGTAAACAGCTAAAACGAATTTAAGAGGAATGTTTAGCTTACACTGTTTCTATCAAGCAAATGACCTTTTTTCATCATTATCATAATGGTATGAAGGATTATGTTTAGTTTTAGAACCAGATTCACTCAACAACGTCTTGACCATTATTGTTACTTTTAAAGCTTTTGCAGAAGAAGTAAACAGCTAAAACGGACTGTATGAAGAATGCTTTAGCTTACACTGTTTCTATCAAGCAAATGACCTTTTTTCATCATTATCATAATGGTATGAAGGATTATGTTTACTTTTAGAACCTTATTCACTCATCAACGTTTTGACCATTTTTGTTACTTTCAAAGCTCTTGCAAAAGTAGTAAACAGCTAAAACAGACTGTAAGAGGATTGCTTTAGCTTACACTGTTTCTATCAAGCAAATTACCTTTTTTCAACATTATCATTATGGTATGAAGGATTATGTTTAGTTTTAGAACCAGATTCACTCAACAACGTCTTGACCATTTTTGTTACTGTCAAAGCTCTTGCAGAAGGAGTAAACAGCTAAAACGGAATTTAAGAGAAATGTTTAGCTTACACTGTTTCTATCAAGCAAATGACCTTTTTTCATCATTATCATAATGGTATGAAGGATTATGTTTACTTTTAGAACCTTATTCACTCAACAACGTTTTGACCATTTTTGTTACTTTTAAAGCTTTTGCAGACGGAGTAAACAGCTAAAACGGAATTTAAGAGGAATGCTTTAGCTTACACTGTTTCTATCAAGCAAATGACCTTTTTTCATCATTATCATAATGGTATGAAGGATTATGTTTAGTTTTAGAACCTTATTCACTCAACAACGTTTTGACCAGTATTGTTACTTTTAAAGCTTTCTCAGAAGGAGTAAACAGCTAAAACAGAATGTAAGAGGAATGCTTTAGCTTACACTGTTTCTATCAAGCAAATGACCTTTTTTCATCATTATCATAATGGTATGAAGGATTATGTTTAGTTTTAGAACCTTATTCACTCAACAACGTTTTGACCATTATTGTTACTTTTAAAGCTTTTTCAGAAGGAGTAAACAGCTAAAACGGACTGTATGAAGAATGCTTTAGCTTACACTGTTTCTATCAAGCAAATGACCTTTTTTCATCATTATCATAATGGTATGAAGGATTATGTTTAGTTTTAGAACCTTATTCACTCAACAACGTTTTGACCATTATTGTTACTTTTAAAGCTTTCTCAGAAGGAGTAAACAGCTAAAACAGAATGTATGAAGAAGGCTTTAGCTTACACTGTTTCTATCAAGCAAATGACCTTTTTTCATCATTATCATAATGGTATGAAGGATTATGTTTAGTTTTAGAACCTTATTCACTCAACAACGTTTTGACCATTTTTGTTACCTTCAAAGCTCTTGCAAAAGGAGTAAACAGCTAAAACAGACTGTAAGAGGATTGCTTTAACTTACACTGTTTCAATCAAGCAAATTACCTTTTTTCAACATTATCATTATGGTATGAAGGATTATGTTTAGTTTTAGAATCAGATTCACTCAACAACGTTTTGACCATTTTTGTTACCTTCAAAGCTCTTGCAAAAGGAGTAAACAGCTAAAACAGACTGTAAGAGGATTGCTTTAGCTTACACTGTTTCTATCAAGCAAATGACCTTTTTTCATCATTATCATTATGGTATGAAGGATTATGTTTAGTTTTAGAACCAGATTCACTCAACAACGTCTTGACCATTTTTTTTACTGTCAAAGCTCTTGCAGAAGGAGTAAACAGCTAAAACGGAATTTAAGAGGAATGTTTAGCTTACACTGTTTCTATCAAGCAAATGACCTTTTTTCATCATTATCATAATGGTATGAAGGATTATGTTTACTTTTAGAACCAGATTCACTCAACAACGTTTTGACCATTTTTGTTACTTCCAAAGCTTTTCCAGAAGGAGTAAACAGCTAAAACGAATTTAAGAGGAATGTTTAGCTTACACTGTTTCTATCAAGCAAATGACCTTTTTTCATCATTATCATAATGGTATGAAGGATTATGTTTAGTTTTAGAACCAGATTCACTCAACAACGTCTTGACCATTATTGTTACTTTTAAAGCTTTTGCAGAAGAAGTAAACAGCTAAAACGGACTGTATGAAGAATGCTTTAGCTTACACTGTTTCTATCAAGCAAATGACCTTTTTTCATCATTATCATAATGGTATGAAGGATTATGTTTAGTTTTAGAACCTTATTCACTCATCAACGTTTTGACCATTTTTGTTACTTTCAAAGCTCTTGCAAAAGTAGTAAACAGCTAAAACAGACTGTAAGAGGATTGCTTTAGCTTACACTGTTTCTATCAAGCAAATTACCTTTTTTCAACATTATCATTATGGTATGAAGGATTATGTTTAGTTTTAGAACCAGATTCACTCAACAACGTCTTGACCATTTTTGTTACTGTCAAAGCTCTTGCAGAAGGAGTAAACAGCTAAAACGGAATTTAAGAGAAATGTTTAGCTTACACTGTTTCTATCAAGCAAATGACCTTTTTTCATCATTATCATAATGGTATGAAGGATTATGTTTACTTTTAGAACCTTATTCACTCAACAACGTTTTGACCATTATTGTTACTTTTAAAGCTTTCTCAGAAGGAGTAAACAGCTAAAACAGAATGTAAGAGGAATGCTTTAGCTTACACTGTTTCTATCAAGCAAATGACCTTTTTTCATCATTATCATAATGGTATGAAGGATTATGTTTAGTTTTAGAACCTTATTCACTCAACAACGTTTTGACCATTATTGTTACTTTTAAAGCTTTCTCAGAAGGAGTAAACAGCTAAAACAGAATGTAAGAGGAATGCTTTAGCTTACACTGTTTCTATCAAGCAAATGACCTTTTTTCATCATTATCATAATGGTATGAAGGATTATGTTTAGTTTTAGAACCTTATTCACTCAACAACGTTTTGACCATTATTGTTACTTTTAAAGCTTTCTCAGAAGGAGTAAACAGCTAAAACGGACTGTATGAAGAAGGCTTTAGCTTACACTGTTTCTATCAAGCAAATGACCTTTTTTCATCATTATCATAATGGTATGAAGGATTATGTTTAGTTTTAGAACCTTATTCACTCAACAACGTTTTGACCATTATTGTTACTTTTAAAGCTTTCTCAGAAGGAGTAAACAGCTAAAACAGAATGTAAGAGGAATGCTTTAGCTTACACTGTTTCTATCAAGCAAATGACCTTTTTTCATCATTATCATAATGGTATGAAGGATTATGTTTAGTTTTAGAACCTTATTCACTCAACAACGTTTTGACCATTATTGTTACTTTTAAAGCTTTTGCAGACGGAGTAAACAGCTAAAACGGAATTTAAGAGGAATGCTTTAGCTTACACTGTTTCTATCAAGCAAATGACCTTTTTTCATCATTATCATAATGGTATGAAGGATTATGTTTAGTTTTAGAACCTTATTCACTCAACAACGTTTTGACCATTATTGTTACTTTTAAAGCTTTTGCAGAAGGAGTAAACAGCTAAAACAGAATGTATGAAGAAGGCTTTAGCTTACACTGTTTCTATCAAGCAAATGACCTTTTTTCATCATTATCATAATGGTATGAAGGATTATGTTTAGTTTTAGAACCTTATTCACTCAACAACGTTTTGACCAGTATTGTTACTTTTAAAGCTTTCTCAGAAGGAGTAAACAGCTAAAACAGAATGTAAGAGGAATGCTTTAGCTTACACTGTTTCTATCAAGCAAATTACCTTTTTTCATCATTATCATAATGGTATGAAGGATTATGTTTAGTTTTAGAACCTTATTCACTCAACAACGTTTTGACCATTATTGTTACTTTTAAAGCTTTCTCAGAAGGAGTAAACAGCTAAAACAGAATGTATGAAGAAGGCTTTAGCTTACACTGTTTCTATCAAGCAAATGACCTTTTTTCATCATTATCATAATGGTATGAAGGATTATGTTTAGTTTTAGAACCTTATTCACTCAACAACGTTTTGACCATTTTTGTTACCTTCAAAGCTCTTGCAAAAGGAGTAAACAGCTAAAACAGACTGTAAGAGGATTGCTTTAGCTTACACTGTTTCTATCAAGCAAATGACCTTTTTTCATCATTATCATTATGGTATGAAGGATTATGTTTAGTTTTAGAACCAGATTCACTCAACAACGTCTTGACCATTTTTTTTACTGTCAAAGCTCTTGCAGAAGGAGTAAACAGCTAAAACGGAATTTAAGAGGAATGTTTAGCTTACACTGTTTCTATCAAGCAAATGACCTTTTTTCATCATTATCATAATGGTATGAAGGATTATGTTTACTTTTAGAACCAGATTCACTCAACAACGTTTTGACCATTTTTGTTACTTCCAAAGCTTTTCCAGAAGGAGTAAACAGCTAAAACGAATTTAAGAGGAATGTTTAGCTTACACTGTTTCTATCAAGCAAATGACCTTTTTTCATCATTATCATAATGGTATGAAGGATTATGTTTAGTTTTAGAACCAGATTCACTCAACAACGTCTTGACCATTATTGTTACTTTTAAAGCTTTTGCAGAAGAAGTAAACAGCTAAAACGGACTGTATGAAGAATGCTTTAGCTTACACTGTTTCTATCAAGCAAATGACCTTTTTTCATCATTATCATAATGGTATGAAGGATTATGTTTAGTTTTAGAACCTTATTCACTCATCAACGTTTTGACCATTTTTGTTACTTTCAAAGCTCTTGCAAAAGTAGTAAACAGCTAAAACAGACTGTAAGAGGATTGCTTTAGCTTACACTGTTTCTATCAAGCAAATTACCTTTTTTCAACATTATCATTATGGTATGAAGGATTATGTTTAGTTTTAGAACCAGATTCACTCAACAACGTCTTGACCATTTTTGTTACTGTCAAAGCTCTTGCAGAAGGAGTAAACAGCTAAAACGGAATTTAAGAGAAATGTTTAGCTTACACTGTTTCTATCAAGCAAATGACCTTTTTTCATCATTATCATAATGGTATGAAGGATTATGTTTACTTTTAGAACCTTATTCACTCAACAACGTTTTGACCATTTTTGTTACTTTTAAAGCTTTTGCAGACGGAGTAAACAGCTAAAACGGAATTTAAGAGGAATGCTTTAGCTTACACTGTTTCTATCAAGCAAATGACCTTTTTTCATCATTATCATAATGGTATGAAGGATTATGTTTAGTTTTAGAACCTTATTCACTCAACAACGTTTTGACCATTATTGTTACTTTTAAAGCTTTTGCAGAAGGAGTAAACAGCTAAAACAGAATGTATGAAGAAGGCTTTAGCTTACACTGTTTCTATCAAGCAAATGACCTTTTTTCATCATTATCATAATGGTATGAAGGATTATGTTTAGTTTTAGAACCTTATTCACTCAACAACGTTTTGACCAGTATTGTTACTTTTAAAGCTTTCTCAGAAGGAGTAAACAGCTAAAACAGAATGTAAGAGGAATGCTTTAGCTTACACTGTTTCTATCAAGCAAATTACCTTTTTTCATCATTATCATAATGGTATGAAGGATTATGTTTAGTTTTATAACCTTATTCACTCAACAACGTTTTGACCATTATTGTTACTTTTAAAGCTTTTTCAGAAGGAGTAAACAGCTAAAACGGACTGTATGAAGAATGCTTTAGCTTACACTGTTTCTATCAAGCAAATGACCTTTTTTCATCATTATCATAATGGTATGAAGGATTATGTTTAGTTTTAGAACCTTATTCACTCAACAACGTTTTGACCATTATTGTTACTTTTAAAGCTTTCTCAGAAGGAGTAAACAGCTAAAACAGAATGTAAGAGGAATGCTTTAGCTTACACTGTTTCTATCAAGCAAATGACCTTTTTTCATCATTATCATAATGGTATGAAGGATTATGTTTAGTTTTAGAACCTTATTCACTCATCAACGTTTTGACCATTTTTGTTACTTTCAAAGCTCTTGCAAAAGTAGTAAACAGCTAAAACAGACTGTAAGAGGATTGCTTTAGCTTACACTGTTTCTATCAAGCAAATTACCTTTTTTCAACATTATCATTATGGTATGAAGGATTATGTTTAGTTTTAGAACCAGATTCACTCAACAACGTCTTGACCATTTTTTTTACTGTCAAAGCTCTTGCAGAAGGAGTAAACAGCTAAAACGGAATTTAAGAGGAATGTTTAGCTTACACTGTTTCTATCAAGCAAATGACCTTTTTTCATCATTATCATAATGGTATGAAGGATTATGTTTACTTTTAGAACCAGATTCACTCAACAACGTTTTGACCATTTTTGTTACTTCCAAAGCTTTTCCAGAAGGAGTAAACAGCTAAAACGAATTTAAGAGGAATGTTTAGCTTACACTGTTTCTATCAAGCAAATGACCTTTTTTCATCATTATCATAATGGTATGAAGGATTATGTTTAGTTTTAGAACCAGATTCACTCAACAACGTCTTGACCATTATTGTTACTTTTAAAGCTTTTGCAGAAGAAGTAAACAGCTAAAACGGACTGTATGAAGAATGCTTTAGCTTACACTGTTTCTATCAAGCAAATGACCTTTTTTCATCATTATCATAATGGTATGAAGGATTATGTTTAGTTTTAGAACCTTATTCACTCATCAACGTTTTGACCATTTTTGTTACTTTCAAAGCTCTTGCAAAAGTAGTAAACAGCTAAAACAGACTGTAAGAGGATTGCTTTAGCTTACACTGTTTCTATCAAGCAAATTACCTTTTTTCAACATTATCATTATGGTATGAAGGATTATGTTTAGTTTTAGAACCAGATTCACTCAACAACGTCTTGACCATTTTTGTTACTGTCAAAGCTCTTGCAGAAGGAGTAAACAGCTAAAACGGAATTTAAGAGAAATGTTTAGCTTACACTGTTTCTATCAAGCAAATGACCTTTTTTCATCATTATCATAATGGTATGAAGGATTATGTTTACTTTTAGAACCTTATTCACTCAACAACGTTTTGACCATTTTTGTTACTTTTAAAGCTTTTGCAGACGGAGTAAACAGCTAAAACGGAATTTAAGAGGAATGCTTTAGCTTACACTGTTTCTAACAAGCAAATGACCTTTTTTCATCATTATCATAATGGTATGAAGGATTATGTTTAGTTTTAGAACCTTATTCACTCAACAACGTTTTGACCATTATTGTTACTTTTAAAGCTTTTGCAGAAGGAGTAAACAGCTAAAACAGAATGTATGAAGAAGGCTTTAGCTTACACTGTTTCTATCAAGCAAATGACCTTTTTTCATCATTATCATAATGGTATGAAGGATTATGTTTAGTTTTAGAACCTTATTCACTCAACAACGTTTTGACCAGTATTGTTACTTTTAAAGCTTTCTCAGAAGGAGTAAACAGCTAAAACAGAATGTAAGAGGAATGCTTTAGCTTACACTGTTTCTATCAAGCAAATTACCTTTTTTCATCATTATCATAATGGTATGAAGGATTATGTTTAGTTTTATAACCTTATTCACTCAACAACGTTTTGACCATTATTGTTACTTTTAAAGCTTTTTCAGAAGGAGTAAACAGCTAAAACGGACTGTATGAAGAATGCTTTAGCTTACACTGTTTCTATCAAGCAAATGACCTTTTTTCATCATTATCATAATGGTATGAAGGATTATGTTTAGTTTTAGAACCTTATTCACTCAACAACGTTTTGACCATTATTGTTACTTTTAAAGCTTTCTCAGAAGGAGTAAACAGCTAAAACAGAATGTAAGAGGAATGCTTTAGCTTACACTGTTTCTATCAAGCAAATGACCTTTTTTCATCATTATCATAATGGTATGAAGGATTATGTTTAGTTTTAGAACCTTATTCACTCATCAACGTTTTGACCATTTTTGTTACTTTCAAAGCTCTTGCAAAAGTAGTAAACAGCTAAAACAGACTGTAAGAGGATTGCTTTAGCTTACACTGTTTCTATCAAGCAAATTACCTTTTTTCAACATTATCATTATGGTATGAAGGATTATGTTTAGTTTTAGAACCAGATTCACTCAACAACGTCTTGACCATTTTTGTTACTGTCAAAGCTCTTGCAGAAGGAGTAAACAGCTAAAACGGAATTTAAGAGAAATGTTTAGCTTACACTGTTTCTATCAAGCAAATGACCTTTTTTCATCATTATCATAATGGTATGAAGGATTATGTTTACTTTTAGAACCTTATTCACTCAACAACGTTTTGACCATTTTTGTTACTTTTAAAGCTTTTGCAGACGGAGTAAACAGCTAAAACGGAATTTAAGAGGAATGCTTTAGCTTACACTGTTTCTATCAAGCAAATGACCTTTTTTCATCATTATCATAATGGTATGAAGGATTATGTTTAGTTTTAGAACCTTATTCACTCAACAACGTTTTGACCAGTATTGTTACTTTTAAAGCTTTCTCAGAAGGAGTAAACAGCTAAAACAGAATGTAAGAGGAATGCTTTAGCTTACACTGTTTCTATCAAGCAAATTACCTTTTTTCATCATTATCATAATGGTATGAAGGATTATGTTTAGTTTTATAACCTTATTCACTCAACAACGTTTTGACCATTATTGTTACTTTTAAAGCTTTTTCAGAAGGAGTAAACAGCTAAAACGGACTGTATGAAGAATGCTTTAGCTTACACTGTTTCTATCAAGCAAATGACCTTTTTTCATCATTATCATAATGGTATGAAGGATTATGTTTAGTTTTAGAACCTTATTCACTCAACAACGTTTTGACCATTATTGTTACTTTTAAAGCTTTCTCAGAAGGAGTAAACAGCTAAAACAGAATGTAAGAGGAATGCTTTAGCTTACACTGTTTCTATCAAGCAAATGACCTTTTTTCATCATTATCATAATGGTATGAAGGATTATGTTTAGTTTTAGAACCTTATTCACTCATCAACGTTTTGACCATTTTTGTTACTTTCAAAGCTCTTGCAAAAGTAGTAAACAGCTAAAACAGACTGTAAGAGGATTGCTTTAGCTTACACTGTTTCTATCAAGCAAATTACCTTTTTTCAACATTATCATTATGGTATGAAGGATTATGTTTAGTTTTAGAACCAGATTCACTCAACAACGTCTTGACCATTTTTGTTACTGTCAAAGCTCTTGCAGAAGGAGTAAACAGCTAAAACGGAATTTAAGAGAAATGTTTAGCTTACACTGTTTCTATCAAGCAAATGACCTTTTTTAATCATTATCATAATGGTATGAAGGATTATGTTTAGTTTTAGAACCTTATTCACTCAACAACGTTTTGACCAGTATTGTTACTTTTAAAGCTTTCTCAGAAGGAGTAAACAGCTAAAACAGAATGTAAGAGGAATGCTTTAGCTTACACTGTTTCTATCAAGCAAATTACCTTTTTTCATCATTATCATAATGGTATGAAGGATTATGTTTAGTTTTATAACCTTATTCACTCAACAACGTTTTGACCATTATTGTTACTTTTAAAGCTTTTTCAGAAGGAGTAAACAGCTAAAACGGACTGTATGAAGAATGCTTTAGCTTACACTGTTTCTATCAAGCAAATGACCTTTTTTCATCATTATCATAATGGTATGAAGGATTATGTTTAGTTTTAGAACCTTATTCACTCAACAACGTTTTGACCATTATTGTTACTTTTAAAGCTTTCTCAGAAGGAGTAAACAGCTAAAACAGAATGTAAGAGGAATGCTTTAGCTTACACTGTTTCTATCAAGCAAATGACCTTTTTTCATCATTATCATAATGGTATGAAGGATTATGTTTAGTTTTAGAACCTTATTCACTCATCAACGTTTTGACCATTTTTGTTACTTTCAAAGCTCTTGCAAAAGTAGTAAACAGCTAAAACAGACTGTAAGAGGATTGCTTTAGCTTACACTGTTTCTATCAAGCAAATTACCTTTTTTCAACATTATCATTATGGTATGAAGGATTATGTTTAGTTTTAGAACCAGATTCACTCAACAACGTCTTGACCATTTTTGTTACTGTCAAAGCTCTTGCAGAAGGAGTAAACAGCTAAAACGGAATTTAAGAGAAATGTTTAGCTTACACTGTTTCTATCAAGCAAATGACCTTTTTTAATCATTATCATAATGGTATGAAGGATTATGTTTACTTTTAGAACCTTATTCACTCAACAACGTTTTGACCATTTTTGTTACTTTTAAAGCTTTTGCAGACGGAGTAAACAGCTAAAACGGAATTTAAGAGGAATGCTTTAGCTTACACTGTTTCTATCAAGCAAATGACCTTTTTTCATCATTATCATAATGGTATGAAGGATTATGTTTAGTTTTAGAACCTTATTCACTCAACAACGTTTTGACCATTATTGTTACTTTTAAAGCTTTTGCAGAAGGAGTAAACAGCTAAAACAGAATGTATGAAGAAGGCTTTAGCTTACACTGTTTCTATCAAGCAAATGACCTTTTTTCATCATTATCATAATGGTATGAAGGATTATGTTTAGTTTTAGAACCTTATTCACTCAACAACGTTTTGACCAGTATTGTTACTTTTAAAGCTTTCTCAGAAGGAGTAAACAGCTAAAACAGAATGTAAGAGGAATGCTTTAGCTTACACTGTTTCTATCAAGCAAATTACCTTTTTTCATCATTATCATAATGGTATGAAGGATTATGTTTAGTTTTATAACCTTATTCACTCAACAACGTTTTGACCATTATTGTTACTTTTAAAGCTTTTTCAGAAGGAGTAAACAGCTAAAACGGACTGTATGAAGAATGCTTTAGCTTACACTGTTTCTATCAAGCAAATGACCTTTTTTCATCATTATCATAATGGTATGAAGGATTATGTTTAGTTTTAGAACCTTATTCACTCAACAACGTTTTGACCATTATTGTTACTTTTAAAGCTTTCTCAGAAGGAGTAAACAGCTAAAACAGAATGTATGAAGAAGGCTTTAGCTTACACTGTTTCTATCAAGCAAATGACCTTTTTTCATCATTATCATAATGGTATGAAGGATTATGTTTAGTTTTAGAACCTTATTCACTCAACAACGTTTTGACCATTATTGTTACTTTTAAAGCTTTCTCAGAAGGAGTAAACAGCTAAAACAGAATGTAAGAGGAATGCTTTAGCTTACACTGTTTCTATCAAGCAAATGACCTTTTTTCATCATTATCATAATGGTATGAAGGATTATGTTTAGTTTTATAACCTTATTCACTCAACAACGTTTTGACCATTATTGTTACTTTTAAAGCTTTTTCAGAAGGAGTAAACAGCTAAAACGGACTGTATGAAGAATGCTTTAGCTTACACTGTTTCTATCAAGCAAATGACCTTTTTTCATCATTATCATAATGGTATGAAGGATTATGTTTAGTTTTAGAACCTTATTCACTCAACAACGTTTTGACCATTATTGTTACTTTTAAAGCTTTCTCAGAAGGAGTAAACAGCTAAAACAGAATGTATGAAGAAGGCTTTAGCTTACACTGTTTCTATCAAGCAAATGACCTTTTTTCATCATTATCATAATGGTATGAAGGATTATGTTTAGTTTTAGAACCTTATTCACTCAACAACGTTTTGACCATTATTGTTACTTTTAAAGCTTTCTCAGAAGGAGTAAACAGCTAAAACAGAATGTAAGAGGAATGCTTTAGCTTACACTGTTTCTATCAAGCAAATGACCTTTTTTCATCATTATCATAATGGTATGAAGGATTATGTTTAGTTTTAGAACCTTATTCACTCAACAACGTTTTGACCATTATTGTTACTTTTAAAGCTTTTTCAGAAGGAGTAAACAGCTAAAACGGACTGTATGAAGAATGCTTTAGCTTACACTGTTTCTATCAAGCAAATGACCTTTTTTCATCATTATCATAATGGTATGAAGGATTATGTTTAGTTTTAGAACCTTATTCACTCAACAACGTTTTGACCATTATTGTTACTTTTAAAGCTTTCTCAGAAGGAGTAAACAGCTAAAACAGAATGTAAGAGGAATGCTTTAGCTTACACTGTTTCTATCAAGCAAATGACCTTTTTTCATCATTATCATAATGGTATGAAGGATTATGTTTAGTTTTAGAACCTTATTCACTCAACAACGTTTTGACCATTATTGTTACTGTCAAAGCTCTTGCAGAAGGAGTAAACAGCTAAAACGGACTGTATGAAGAATGCTTTAGCTTACACTGTTTCTATCAAGCAAATGACCTTTTTTCATCATTATCATAATGGTATGAAGGATTATGTTTAGTTTTAGAACCTTATTCACTCAACAACGTTTTGACCATTATTGTTACTTTTAAAGCTTTTGCAGACGGAGTAAACAGCTAAAACGGAATTTAAGAGGAATGCTTTAGCTTACACTGTTTCTATCAAGCAAATGACCTTTTTTCATCATTATCATAATGGTATGAAGGATTATGTTTAGTTTTAGAACCTTATTCACTCAACAACGTTTTGACCATTATTGTTACTTTTAAAGCTTTTGCAGAAGGAGTAAACAGCTAAAACAGAATGTATGAAGAAGGCTTTAGCTTACACTGTTTCTATCAAGCAAATGACCTTTTTTCATCATTATCATAATGGTATGAAGGATTATGTTTAGTTTTAGAACCTTATTCACTCAACAACGTTTTGACCAGTATTGTTACTTTTAAAGCTTTCTCAGAAGGAGTAAACAGCTAAAACAGAATGTAAGAGGAATGCTTTAGCTTACACTGTTTCTATCAAGCAAATTACCTTTTTTCATCATTATCATAATGGTATGAAGGATTATGTTTAGTTTTATAACCTTATTCACTCAACAACGTTTTGACCATTATTGTTACTTTTAAAGCTTTCTCAGAAGGAGTAAACAGCTAAAACAGAATGTATGAAGAAGGCTTTAGCTTACACTGTTTCTATCAAGCAAATGACCTTTTTTCATCATTATCATAATGGTATGAAGGATTATGTTTAGTTTTAGAACCTTATTCACTCAACAACGTTTTGACCAGTATTGTTACTTTTAAAGCTTTCTCAGAAGGAGTAAACAGCTAAAACAGAATGTAAGAGGAATGCTTTAGCTTACACTGTTTCTATCAAGCAAATTACCTTTTTTCATCATTATCATAATGGTATGAAGGATTATGTTTAGTTTTATAACCTTATTCACTCAACAACGTTTTGACCATTATTGTTACTTTTAAAGCTTTTTCAGAAGGAGTAAACAGCTAAAACGGACTGTATGAAGAATGCTTTAGCTTACACTGTTTCTATCAAGCAAATGACCTTTTTTCATCATTATCATAATGGTATGAAGGATTATGTTTAGTTTTAGAACCTTATTCACTCAACAACGTTTTGACCATTATTGTTACTTTTAAAGCTTTCTCAGAAGGAGTAAACAGCTAAAACAGAATGTAAGAGGAATGCTTTAGCTTACACTGTTTCTATCAAGCAAATGACCTTTTTTCATCATTATCATAATGGTATGAAGGATTATGTTTAGTTTTAGAACCTTATTCACTCATCAACGTTTTGACCATTTTTGTTACTTTCAAAGCTCTTGCAAAAGTAGTAAACAGCTAAAACAGACTGTAAGAGGATTGCTTTAGCTTACACTGTTTCTATCAAGCAAATTACCTTTTTTCAACATTATCATTATGGTATGAAGGATTATGTTTAGTTTTAGAACCAGATTCACTCAACAACGTCTTGACCATTTTTTTTACTGTCAAAGCTCTTGCAGAAGGAGTAAACAGCTAAAACGGAATTTAAGAGGAATGTTTAGCTTACACTGTTTCTATCAAGCAAATGACCTTTTTTCATCATTATCATAATGGTATGAAGGATTATGTTTACTTTTAGAACCAGATTCACTCAACAACGTTTTGACCATTTTTGTTACTTCCAAAGCTTTTCCAGAAGGAGTAAACAGCTAAAACGAATTTAAGAGGAATGTTTAGCTTACACTGTTTCTATCAAGCAAATGACCTTTTTTCATCATTATCATAATGGTATGAAGGATTATGTTTAGTTTTAGAACCAGATTCACTCAACAACGTCTTGACCATTATTGTTACTTTTAAAGCTTTTGCAGAAGAAGTAAACAGCTAAAACGGACTGTATGAAGAATGCTTTAGCTTACACTGTTTCTATCAAGCAAATGACCTTTTTTCATCATTATCATAATGGTATGAAGGATTATGTTTAGTTTTAGAACCTTATTCACTCATCAACGTTTTGACCATTTTTGTTACTTTCAAAGCTCTTGCAAAAGTAGTAAACAGCTAAAACAGACTGTAAGAGGATTGCTTTAGCTTACACTGTTTCTATCAAGCAAATTACCTTTTTTCAACATTATCATTATGGTATGAAGGATTATGTTTAGTTTTAGAACCAGATTCACTCAACAACGTCTTGACCATTTTTGTTACTGTCAAAGCTCTTGCAGAAGGAGTAAACAGCTAAAACGGAATTTAAGAGAAATGTTTAGCTTACACTGTTTCTATCAAGCAAATGACCTTTTTTCATCATTATCATAATGGTATGAAGGATTATGTTTACTTTTAGAACCTTATTCACTCAACAACGTTTTGACCATTTTTGTTACTTTTAAAGCTTTTGCAGACGGAGTAAACAGCTAAAACGGAATTTAAGAGGAATGCTTTAGCTTACACTGTTTCTAACAAGCAAATGACCTTTTTTCATCATTATCATAATGGTATGAAGGATTATGTTTAGTTTTAGAACCTTATTCACTCAACAACGTTTTGACCATTATTGTTACTTTTAAAGCTTTTGCAGAAGGAGTAAACAGCTAAAACAGAATGTATGAAGAAGGCTTTAGCTTACACTGTTTCTATCAAGCAAATGACCTTTTTTCATCATTATCATAATGGTATGAAGGATTATGTTTAGTTTTAGAACCTTATTCACTCAACAACGTTTTGACCAGTATTGTTACTTTTAAAGCTTTCTCAGAAGGAGTAAACAGCTAAAACAGAATGTAAGAGGAATGCTTTAGCTTACACTGTTTCTATCAAGCAAATTACCTTTTTTCATCATTATCATAATGGTATGAAGGATTATGTTTAGTTTTATAACCTTATTCACTCAACAACGTTTTGACCATTATTGTTACTTTTAAAGCTTTTTCAGAAGGAGTAAACAGCTAAAACGGACTGTATGAAGAATGCTTTAGCTTACACTGTTTCTATCAAGCAAATGACCTTTTTTCATCATTATCATAATGGTATGAAGGATTATGTTTAGTTTTAGAACCTTATTCACTCAACAACGTTTTGACCATTATTGTTACTTTTAAAGCTTTCTCAGAAGGAGTAAACAGCTAAAACAGAATGTAAGAGGAATGCTTTAGCTTACACTGTTTCTATCAAGCAAATGACCTTTTTTCATCATTATCATAATGGTATGAAGGATTATGTTTAGTTTTAGAACCTTATTCACTCATCAACGTTTTGACCATTTTTGTTACTTTCAAAGCTCTTGCAAAAGTAGTAAACAGCTAAAACAGACTGTAAGAGGATTGCTTTAGCTTACACTGTTTCTATCAAGCAAATTACCTTTTTTCAACATTATCATTATGGTATGAAGGATTATGTTTAGTTTTAGAACCAGATTCACTCAACAACGTCTTGACCATTTTTGTTACTGTCAAAGCTCTTGCAGAAGGAGTAAACAGCTAAAACGGAATTTAAGAGAAATGTTTAGCTTACACTGTTTCTATCAAGCAAATGACCTTTTTTCATCATTATCATAATGGTATGAAGGATTATGTTTACTTTTAGAACCTTATTCACTCAACAACGTTTTGACCATTTTTGTTACTTTTAAAGCTTTTGCAGACGGAGTAAACAGCTAAAACGGAATTTAAGAGGAATGCTTTAGCTTACACTGTTTCTATCAAGCAAATGACCTTTTTTCATCATTATCATAATGGTATGAAGGATTATGTTTAGTTTTAGAACCTTATTCACTCAACAACGTTTTGACCAGTATTGTTACTTTTAAAGCTTTCTCAGAAGGAGTAAACAGCTAAAACAGAATGTAAGAGGAATGCTTTAGCTTACACTGTTTCTATCAAGCAAATTACCTTTTTTCATCATTATCATAATGGTATGAAGGATTATGTTTAGTTTTATAACCTTATTCACTCAACAACGTTTTGACCATTATTGTTACTTTTAAAGCTTTTTCAGAAGGAGTAAACAGCTAAAACGGACTGTATGAAGAATGCTTTAGCTTACACTGTTTCTATCAAGCAAATGACCTTTTTTCATCATTATCATAATGGTATGAAGGATTATGTTTAGTTTTAGAACCTTATTCACTCAACAACGTTTTGACCATTATTGTTACTTTTAAAGCTTTCTCAGAAGGAGTAAACAGCTAAAACAGAATGTAAGAGGAATGCTTTAGCTTACACTGTTTCTATCAAGCAAATGACCTTTTTTCATCATTATCATAATGGTATGAAGGATTATGTTTAGTTTTAGAACCTTATTCACTCATCAACGTTTTGACCATTTTTGTTACTTTCAAAGCTCTTGCAAAAGTAGTAAACAGCTAAAACAGACTGTAAGAGGATTGCTTTAGCTTACACTGTTTCTATCAAGCAAATTACCTTTTTTCAACATTATCATTATGGTATGAAGGATTATGTTTAGTTTTAGAACCAGATTCACTCAACAACGTCTTGACCATTTTTGTTACTGTCAAAGCTCTTGCAGAAGGAGTAAACAGCTAAAACGGAATTTAAGAGAAATGTTTAGCTTACACTGTTTCTATCAAGCAAATGACCTTTTTTAATCATTATCATAATGGTATGAAGGATTATGTTTAGTTTTAGAACCTTATTCACTCAACAACGTTTTGACCAGTATTGTTACTTTTAAAGCTTTCTCAGAAGGAGTAAACAGCTAAAACAGAATGTAAGAGGAATGCTTTAGCTTACACTGTTTCTATCAAGCAAATTACCTTTTTTCATCATTATCATAATGGTATGAAGGATTATGTTTAGTTTTATAACCTTATTCACTCAACAACGTTTTGACCATTATTGTTACTTTTAAAGCTTTTTCAGAAGGAGTAAACAGCTAAAACGGACTGTATGAAGAATGCTTTAGCTTACACTGTTTCTATCAAGCAAATGACCTTTTTTCATCATTATCATAATGGTATGAAGGATTATGTTTAGTTTTAGAACCTTATTCACTCAACAACGTTTTGACCATTATTGTTACTTTTAAAGCTTTCTCAGAAGGAGTAAACAGCTAAAACAGAATGTAAGAGGAATGCTTTAGCTTACACTGTTTCTATCAAGCAAATGACCTTTTTTCATCATTATCATAATGGTATGAAGGATTATGTTTAGTTTTAGAACCTTATTCACTCATCAACGTTTTGACCATTTTTGTTACTTTCAAAGCTCTTGCAAAAGTAGTAAACAGCTAAAACAGACTGTAAGAGGATTGCTTTAGCTTACACTGTTTCTATCAAGCAAATTACCTTTTTTCAACATTATCATTATGGTATGAAGGATTATGTTTAGTTTTAGAACCAGATTCACTCAACAACGTCTTGACCATTTTTGTTACTGTCAAAGCTCTTGCAGAAGGAGTAAACAGCTAAAACGGAATTTAAGAGAAATGTTTAGCTTACACTGTTTCTATCAAGCAAATGACCTTTTTTAATCATTATCATAATGGTATGAAGGATTATGTTTACTTTTAGAACCTTATTCACTCAACAACGTTTTGACCATTTTTGTTACTTTTAAAGCTTTTGCAGACGGAGTAAACAGCTAAAACGGAATTTAAGAGGAATGCTTTAGCTTACACTGTTTCTATCAAGCAAATGACCTTTTTTCATCATTATCATAATGGTATGAAGGATTATGTTTAGTTTTAGAACCTTATTCACTCAACAACGTTTTGACCATTATTGTTACTTTTAAAGCTTTTGCAGAAGGAGTAAACAGCTAAAACAGAATGTATGAAGAAGGCTTTAGCTTACACTGTTTCTATCAAGCAAATGACCTTTTTTCATCATTATCATAATGGTATGAAGGATTATGTTTAGTTTTAGAACCTTATTCACTCAACAACGTTTTGACCAGTATTGTTACTTTTAAAGCTTTCTCAGAAGGAGTAAACAGCTAAAACAGAATGTAAGAGGAATGCTTTAGCTTACACTGTTTCTATCAAGCAAATTACCTTTTTTCATCATTATCATAATGGTATGAAGGATTATGTTTAGTTTTATAACCTTATTCACTCAACAACGTTTTGACCATTATTGTTACTTTTAAAGCTTTTTCAGAAGGAGTAAACAGCTAAAACGGACTGTATGAAGAATGCTTTAGCTTACACTGTTTCTATCAAGCAAATGACCTTTTTTCATCATTATCATAATGGTATGAAGGATTATGTTTAGTTTTAGAACCTTATTCACTCAACAACGTTTTGACCATTATTGTTACTTTTAAAGCTTTCTCAGAAGGAGTAAACAGCTAAAACAGAATGTATGAAGAAGGCTTTAGCTTACACTGTTTCTATCAAGCAAATGACCTTTTTTCATCATTATCATAATGGTATGAAGGATTATGTTTAGTTTTAGAACCTTATTCACTCAACAACGTTTTGACCATTATTGTTACTTTTAAAGCTTTCTCAGAAGGAGTAAACAGCTAAAACAGAATGTAAGAGGAATGCTTTAGCTTACACTGTTTCTATCAAGCAAATGACCTTTTTTCATCATTATCATAATGGTATGAAGGATTATGTTTAGTTTTATAACCTTATTCACTCAACAACGTTTTGACCATTATTGTTACTTTTAAAGCTTTTTCAGAAGGAGTAAACAGCTAAAACGGACTGTATGAAGAATGCTTTAGCTTACACTGTTTCTATCAAGCAAATGACCTTTTTTCATCATTATCATAATGGTATGAAGGATTATGTTTAGTTTTAGAACCTTATTCACTCAACAACGTTTTGACCATTATTGTTACTTTTAAAGCTTTCTCAGAAGGAGTAAACAGCTAAAACAGAATGTATGAAGAAGGCTTTAGCTTACACTGTTTCTATCAAGCAAATGACCTTTTTTCATCATTATCATAATGGTATGAAGGATTATGTTTAGTTTTAGAACCTTATTCACTCAACAACGTTTTGACCATTATTGTTACTTTTAAAGCTTTCTCAGAAGGAGTAAACAGCTAAAACAGAATGTAAGAGGAATGCTTTAGCTTACACTGTTTCTATCAAGCAAATGACCTTTTTTCATCATTATCATAATGGTATGAAGGATTATGTTTAGTTTTAGAACCTTATTCACTCAACAACGTTTTGACCATTATTGTTACTTTTAAAGCTTTTTCAGAAGGAGTAAACAGCTAAAACGGA
This sequence comes from Pungitius pungitius, assembly GCF_949316345.1. Classification (NCBI taxonomy): domain Eukaryota; kingdom Metazoa; phylum Chordata; class Actinopteri; order Perciformes; family Gasterosteidae; genus Pungitius; species Pungitius pungitius. Next base: position 23,963,125 of record NC_084901.1, on the reverse strand, counting down.
CTGTATGAAGAATGCTTTAGCTTACACTGTTTCTATCAAGCAAATGACCTTTTTTCATCATTATCATAATGGTATGAAGGATTATGTTTAGTTTTAGAACCTTATTCACTCAACAACGTTTTGACCATTATTGTTACTTTTAAAGCTTTCTCAGAAGGAGTAAACAGCTAAAACAGAATGTAAGAGGAATGCTTTAGCTTACACTGTTTCTATCAAGCAAATGACCTTTTTTCATCATTATCATAATGGTATGAAGGATTATGTTTAGTTTTAGAACCTTATTCACTCAACAACGTTTTGACCATTATTGTTACTGTCAAAGCTCTTGCAGAAGGAGTAAACAGCTAAAACGGACTGTATGAAGAATGCTTTAGCTTACACTGTTTCTATCAAGCAAATGACCTTTTTTCATCATTATCATAATGGTATGAAGGATTATGTTTAGTTTTAGAACCTTATTCACTCAACAACGTTTTGACCATTATTGTTACTTTTAAAGCTTTTGCAGACGGAGTAAACAGCTAAAACGGAATTTAAGAGGAATGCTTTAGCTTACACTGTTTCTATCAAGCAAATGACCTTTTTTCATCATTATCATAATGGTATGAAGGATTATGTTTAGTTTTAGAACCTTATTCACTCAACAACGTTTTGACCATTATTGTTACTTTTAAAGCTTTTGCAGAAGGAGTAAACAGCTAAAACAGAATGTATGAAGAAGGCTTTAGCTTACACTGTTTCTATCAAGCAAATGACCTTTTTTCATCATTATCATAATGGTATGAAGGATTATGTTTAGTTTTAGAACCTTATTCACTCAACAACGTTTTGACCAGTATTGTTACTTTTAAAGCTTTCTCAGAAGGAGTAAACAGCTAAAACAGAATGTAAGAGGAATGCTTTAGCTTACACTGTTTCTATCAAGCAAATTACCTTTTTTCATCATTATCATAATGGTATGAAGGATTATGTTTAGTTTTATAACCTTATTCACTCAACAACGTTTTGACCATTATTGTTACTTTTAAAGCTTTCTCAGAAGGAGTAAACAGCTAAAACAGAATGTATGAAGAAGGCTTTAGCTTACACTGTTTCTATCAAGCAAATGACCTTTTTTCATCATTATCATAATGGTATGAAGGATTATGTTTAGTTTTAGAACCTTATTCACTCAACAACGTTTTGACCATTTTTGTTACCTTCAAAGCTCTTGCAAAAGGAGTAAACAGCTAAAACAGACTGTAAGAGGATTGCTTTAGCTTACACTGTTTCTATCAAGCAAATGACCTTTTTTCATCATTATCATTATGGTATGAAGGATTATGTTTAGTTTTAGAACCAGATTCACTCAACAACGTCTTGACCATTTTTTTTACTGTCAAAGCTCTTGCAGAAGGAGTAAACAGCTAAAACGGAATTTAAGAGGAATGTTTAGCTTACACTGTTTCTATCAAGCAAATGACCTTTTTTCATCATTATCATAATGGTATGAAGGATTATGTTTACTTTTAGAACCAGATTCACTCAACAACGTTTTGACCATTTTTGTTACTTCCAAAGCTTTTCCAGAAGGAGTAAACAGCTAAAACGAATTTAAGAGGAATGTTTAGCTTACACTGTTTCTATCAAGCAAATGACCTTTTTTCATCATTATCATAATGGTATGAAGGATTATGTTTAGTTTTAGAACCAGATTCACTCAACAACGTCTTGACCATTATTGTTACTTTTAAAGCTTTTGCAGAAGAAGTAAACAGCTAAAACGGACTGTATGAAGAATGCTTTAGCTTACACTGTTTCTATCAAGCAAATGACCTTTTTTCATCATTATCATAATGGTATGAAGGATTATGTTTAGTTTTAGAACCTTATTCACTCATCAACGTTTTGACCATTTTTGTTACTTTCAAAGCTCTTGCAGAAGGAGTAAACAGCTAAAACGGAATTTAAGAGAAATGTTTAGCTTACACTGTTTCTATCAAGCAAATGACCTTTTTTCATCATTATCATAATGGTATGAAGGATTATGTTTACTTTTAGAACCTTATTCACTCAACAACGTTTTGACCATTTTTGTTACTTTTAAAGCTTTTGCAGACGGAGTAAACAGCTAAAACGGAATTTAAGAGGAATGCTTTAGCTTACACTGTTTCTATCAAGCAAATGACCTTTTTTCATCATTATCATAATGGTATGAAGGATTATGTTTAGTTTTAGAACCTTATTCACTCAACAACGTTTTGACCATTATTGTTACTTTTAAAGCTTTTGCAGAAGGAGTAAACAGCTAAAACAGAATGTATGAAGAAGGCTTTAGCTTACACTGTTTCTATCAAGCAAATGACCTTTTTTCATCATTATCATAATGGTATGAAGGATTATGTTTAGTTTTAGAACCTTATTCACTCAACAACGTTTTGACCAGTATTGTTACTTTTAAAGCTTTCTCAGAAGGAGTAAACAGCTAAAACAGAATGTAAGAGGAATGCTTTAGCTTACACTGTTTCTATCAAGCAAATTACCTTTTTTCATCATTATCATAATGGTATGAAGGATTATGTTTAGTTTTATAACCTTATTCACTCAACAACGTTTTGACCATTATTGTTACTTTTAAAGCTTTTTCAGAAGGAGTAAACAGCTAAAACGGACTGTATGAAGAATGCTTTAGCTTACACTGTTTCTATCAAGCAAATGACCTTTTTTCATCATTATCATAATGGTATGAAGGATTATGTTTAGTTTTAGAACCTTATTCACTCAACAACGTTTTGACCATTATTGTTACTTTTAAAGCTTTCTCAGAAGGAGTAAACAGCTAAAACAGAATGTAAGAGGAATGCTTTAGCTTACACTGTTTCTATCAAGCAAATGACCTTTTTTCATCATTATCATAATGGTATGAAGGATTATGTTTAGTTTTAGAACCTTATTCACTCATCAACGTTTTGACCATTTTTGTTACTTTCAAAGCTCTTGCAAAAGTAGTAAACAGCTAAAACAGACTGTAAGAGGATTGCTTTAGCTTACACTGTTTCTATCAAGCAAATTACCTTTTTTCAACATTATCATTATGGTATGAAGGATTATGTTTAGTTTTAGAACCAGATTCACTCAACAACGTCTTGACCATTTTTTTTACTGTCAAAGCTCTTGCAGAAGGAGTAAACAGCTAAAACGGAATTTAAGAGGAATGTTTAGCTTACACTGTTTCTATCAAGCAAATGACCTTTTTTCATCATTATCATAATGGTATGAAGGATTATGTTTACTTTTAGAACCAGATTCACTCAACAACGTTTTGACCATTTTTGTTACTTCCAAAGCTTTTCCAGAAGGAGTAAACAGCTAAAACGAATTTAAGAGGAATGTTTAGCTTACACTGTTTCTATCAAGCAAATGACCTTTTTTCATCATTATCATAATGGTATGAAGGATTATGTTTAGTTTTAGAACCTTATTCACTCAACAACGTTTTGACCATTATTGTTACTTTTAAAGCTTTCTCAGAAGGAGTAAACAGCTAAAACAGAATGTAAGAGGAATGCTTTAGCTTACACTGTTTCTATCAAGCAAATGACCTTTTTTCATCATTATCATAATGGTATGAAGGATTATGTTTAGTTTTAGAACCTTATTCACTCATCAACGTTTTGACCATTTTTGTTACTTTCAAAGCTCTTGCAAAAGTAGTAAACAGCTAAAACAGACTGTAAGAGGATTGCTTTAGCTTACACTGTTTCTATCAAGCAAATTACCTTTTTTCAACATTATCATTATGGTATGAAGGATTATGTTTAGTTTTAGAACCAGATTCACTCAACAACGTCTTGACCATTTTTGTTACTGTCAAAGCTCTTGCAGAAGGAGTAAACAGCTAAAACGGAATTTAAGAGAAATGTTTAGCTTACACTGTTTCTATCAAGCAAATGACCTTTTTTCATCATTATCATAATGGTATGAAGGATTATGTTTACTTTTAGAACCTTATTCACTCAACAACGTTTTGACCATTTTTGTTACTTTTAAAGCTTTTGCAGACGGAGTAAACAGCTAAAACGGAATTTAAGAGGAATGCTTTAGCTTACACTGTTTCTATCAAGCAAATGACCTTTTTTCATCATTATCATAATGGTATGAAGGATTATGTTTAGTTTTAGAACCTTATTCACTCAACAACGTTTTGACCATTATTGTTACTTTTAAAGCTTTTGCAGAAGGAGTAAACAGCTAAAACAGAATGTATGAAGAAGGCTTTAGCTTACACTGTTTCTATCAAGCAAATGACCTTTTTTCATCATTATCATAATGGTATGAAGGATTATGTTTAGTTTTAGAACCTTATTCACTCAACAACGTTTTGACCAGTATTGTTACTTTTAAAGCTTTCTCAGAAGGAGTAAACAGCTAAAACAGAATGTAAGAGGAATGCTTTAGCTTACACTGTTTCTATCAAGCAAATTACCTTTTTTCATCATTATCATAATGGTATGAAGGATTATGTTTAGTTTTATAACCTTATTCACTCAACAACGTTTTGACCATTATTGTTACTTTTAAAGCTTTTTCAGAAGGAGTAAACAGCTAAAACGGACTGTATGAAGAATGCTTTAGCTTACACTGTTTCTATCAAGCAAATGACCTTTTTTCATCATTATCATAATGGTATGAAGGATTATGTTTAGTTTTAGAACCTTATTCACTCAACAACGTTTTGACCATTATTGTTACTTTTAAAGCTTTCTCAGAAGGAGTAAACAGCTAAAACAGAATGTAAGAGGAATGCTTTAGCTTACACTGTTTCTATCAAGCAAATGACCTTTTTTCATCATTATCATAATGGTATGAAGGATTATGTTTAGTTTTAGAACCTTATTCACTCATCAACGTTTTGACCATTTTTGTTACTTTCAAAGCTCTTGCAAAAGTAGTAAACAGCTAAAACAGACTGTAAGAGGATTGCTTTAGCTTACACTGTTTCTATCAAGCAAATTACCTTTTTTCAACATTATCATTATGGTATGAAGGATTATGTTTAGTTTTAGAACCAGATTCACTCAACAACGTCTTGACCATTTTTGTTACTGTCAAAGCTCTTGCAGAAGGAGTAAACAGCTAAAACGGAATTTAAGAGAAATGTTTAGCTTACACTGTTTCTATCAAGCAAATGACCTTTTTTCATCATTATCATAATGGTATGAAGGATTATGTTTACTTTTAGAACCTTATTCACTCAACAACGTTTTGACCATTTTTGTTACTTTTAAAGCTTTTGCAGACGGAGTAAACAGCTAAAACGGAATTTAAGAGGAATGCTTTAGCTTACACTGTTTCTATCAAGCAAATGACCTTTTTTCATCATTATCATAATGGTATGAAGGATTATGTTTAGTTTTAGAACCTTATTCACTCAACAACGTTTTGACCAGTATTGTTACTTTTAAAGCTTTCTCAGAAGGAGTAAACAGCTAAAACAGAATGTAAGAGGAATGCTTTAGCTTACACTGTTTCTATCAAGCAAATTACCTTTTTTCATCATTATCATAATGGTATGAAGGATTATGTTTAGTTTTATAACCTTATTCACTCAACAACGTTTTGACCATTATTGTTACTTTTAAAGCTTTTTCAGAAGGAGTAAACAGCTAAAACGGACTGTATGAAGAATGCTTTAGCTTACACTGTTTCTATCAAGCAAATGACCTTTTTTCATCATTATCATAATGGTATGAAGGATTATGTTTAGTTTTAGAACCTTATTCACTCAACAACGTTTTGACCATTATTGTTACTTTTAAAGCTTTCTCAGAAGGAGTAAACAGCTAAAACAGAATGTAAGAGGAATGCTTTAGCTTACACTGTTTCTATCAAGCAAATGACCTTTTTTCATCATTATCATAATGGTATGAAGGATTATGTTTAGTTTTAGAACCTTATTCACTCATCAACGTTTTGACCATTTTTGTTACTTTCAAAGCTCTTGCAAAAGTAGTAAACAGCTAAAACAGACTGTAAGAGGATTGCTTTAGCTTACACTGTTTCTATCAAGCAAATTACCTTTTTTCAACATTATCATTATGGTATGAAGGATTATGTTTAGTTTTAGAACCAGATTCACTCAACAACGTCTTGACCATTTTTGTTACTGTCAAAGCTCTTGCAGAAGGAGTAAACAGCTAAAACGGAATTTAAGAGAAATGTTTAGCTTACACTGTTTCTATCAAGCAAATGACCTTTTTTCATCATTATCATAATGGTATGAAGGATTATGTTTACTTTTAGAACCTTATTCACTCAACAACGTTTTGACCATTTTTGTTACTTTTAAAGCTTTTGCAGACGGAGTAAACAGCTAAAACGGAATTTAAGAGGAATGCTTTAGCTTACACTGTTTCTATCAAGCAAATGACCTTTTTTCATCATTATCATAATGGTATGAAGGATTATGTTTAGTTTTAGAACCTTATTCACTCAACAACGTTTTGACCATTATTGTTACTTTTAAAGCTTTTGCAGAAGGAGTAAACAGCTAAAACAGAATGTATGAAGAAGGCTTTAGCTTACACTGTTTCTATCAAGCAAATGACCTTTTTTCATCATTATCATAATGGTATGAAGGATTATGTTTAGTTTTAGAACCTTATTCACTCAACAACGTTTTGACCAGTATTGTTACTTTTAAAGCTTTCTCAGAAGGAGTAAACAGCTAAAACAGAATGTAAGAGGAATGCTTTAGCTTACACTGTTTCTATCAAGCAAATTACCTTTTTTCATCATTATCATAATGGTATGAAGGATTATGTTTAGTTTTATAACCTTATTCACTCAACAACGTTTTGACCATTATTGTTACTTTTAAAGCTTTTTCAGAAGGAGTAAACAGCTAAAACGGACTGTATGAAGAATGCTTTAGCTTACACTGTTTCTATCAAGCAAATGACCTTTTTTCATCATTATCATAATGGTATGAAGGATTATGTTTAGTTTTAGAACCTTATTCACTCAACAACGTTTTGACCATTATTGTTACTTTTAAAGCTTTCTCAGAAGGAGTAAACAGCTAAAACAGAATGTAAGAGGAATGCTTTAGCTTACACTGTTTCTATCAAGCAAATGACCTTTTTTCATCATTATCATAATGGTATGAAGGATTATGTTTAGTTTTAGAACCTTATTCACTCATCAACGTTTTGACCATTTTTGTTACTTTCAAAGCTCTTGCAAAAGTAGTAAACAGCTAAAACAGACTGTAAGAGGATTGCTTTAGCTTACACTGTTTCTATCAAGCAAATTACCTTTTTTCAACATTATCATTATGGTATGAAGGATTATGTTTAGTTTTAGAACCAGATTCACTCAACAACGTCTTGACCATTTTTGTTACTGTCAAAGCTCTTGCAGAAGGAGTAAACAGCTAAAACGGAATTTAAGAGAAATGTTTAGCTTACACTGTTTCTATCAAGCAAATGACCTTTTTTAATCATTATCATAATGGTATGAAGGATTATGTTTACTTTTAGAACCTTATTCACTCAACAACGTTTTGACCATTTTTGTTACTTTTAAAGCTTTTGCAGACGGAGTAAACAGCTAAAACGGAATTTAAGAGGAATGCTTTAGCTTACACTGTTTCTATCAAGCAAATGACCTTTTTTCATCATTATCATAATGGTATGAAGGATTATGTTTAGTTTTAGAACCTTATTCACTCAACAACGTTTTGACCATTATTGTTACTTTTAAAGCTTTTGCAGAAGGAGTAAACAGCTAAAACAGAATGTATGAAGAAGGCTTTAGCTTACACTGTTTCTATCAAGCAAATGACCTTTTTTCATCATTATCATAATGGTATGAAGGATTATGTTTAGTTTTAGAACCTTATTCACTCAACAACGTTTTGACCAGTATTGTTACTTTTAAAGCTTTCTCAGAAGGAGTAAACAGCTAAAACAGAATGTAAGAGGAATGCTTTAGCTTACACTGTTTCTATCAAGCAAATTACCTTTTTTCATCATTATCATAATGGTATGAAGGATTATGTTTAGTTTTATAACCTTATTCACTCAACAACGTTTTGACCATTATTGTTACTTTTAAAGCTTTTTCAGAAGGAGTAAACAGCTAAAACGGACTGTATGAAGAATGCTTTAGCTTACACTGTTTCTATCAAGCAAATGACCTTTTTTCATCATTATCATAATGGTATGAAGGATTATGTTTAGTTTTAGAACCTTATTCACTCAACAACGTTTTGACCATTATTGTTACTTTTAAAGCTTTCTCAGAAGGAGTAAACAGCTAAAACAGAATGTATGAAGAAGGCTTTAGCTTACACTGTTTCTATCAAGCAAATGACCTTTTTTCATCATTATCATAATGGTATGAAGGATTATGTTTAGTTTTAGAACCTTATTCACTCAACAACGTTTTGACCAGTATTGTTACTTTTAAAGCTTTCTCAGAAGGAGTAAACAGCTAAAACAGAATGTAAGAGGAATGCTTTAGCTTACACTGTTTCTATCAAGCAAATTACCTTTTTTCATCATTATCATAATGGTATGAAGGATTATGTTTAGTTTTATAACCTTATTCACTCAACAACGTTTTGACCATTATTGTTACTTTTAAAGCTTTTTCAGAAGGAGTAAACAGCTAAAACGGACTGTATGAAGAATGCTTTAGCTTACACTGTTTCTATCAAGCAAATGACCTTTTTTCATCATTATCATAATGGTATGAAGGATTATGTTTAGTTTTAGAACCTTATTCACTCAACAACGTTTTGACCATTATTGTTACTTTTAAAGCTTTCTCAGAAGGAGTAAACAGCTAAAACAGAATGTATGAAGAAGGCTTTAGCTTACACTGTTTCTATCAAGCAAATGACCTTTTTTCATCATTATCATAATGGTATGAAGGATTATGTTTAGTTTTAGAACCTTATTCACTCAACAACGTTTTGACCATTATTGTTACTTTTAAAGCTTTCTCAGAAGGAGTAAACAGCTAAAACAGAATGTAAGAGGAATGCTTTAGCTTACACTGTTTCTATCAAGCAAATGACCTTTTTTCATCATTATCATAATGGTATGAAGGATTATGTTTAGTTTTAGAACCTTATTCACTCAACAACGTTTTGACCATTATTGTTACTTTTAAAGCTTTTTCAGAAGGAGTAAACAGCTAAAACGGACTGTATGAAGAATGCTTTAGCTTACACTGTTTCTATCAAGCAAATGACCTTTTTTCATCATTATCATAATGGTATGAAGGATTATGTTTAGTTTTAGAACCTTATTCACTCAACAACGTTTTGACCATTATTGTTACTTTTAAAGCTTTCTCAGAAGGAGTAAACAGCTAAAACAGAATGTAAGAGGAATGCTTTAGCTTACACTGTTTCTATCAAGCAAATGACCTTTTT